>NW_023330379.1:68639-226010 GCF_011100685.1 Canis lupus familiaris
CCTAGTGACTCTGGTCCCACCGGGATCACCTGGATCCGGTGATCTGGTCCCACCTGGACTTCACCTGGACCTGTGGACTCAGGTCCCATATGGGCATCATGGACCTGGTTTCTCAGTTCCATCGGGGCCTCACCTGGACCTAGTGATCTCGTCCGATTCTGGGCCTCCCTGACGTGACTGCGGACCTGGTAACCACCTGGATATCACCAGAACCGGGTGACGCTGGTCCCCCTCTGGGACTCTCCTGGAGCTGGGGACTCTGGTCCTCAACTGGGTCTCAACAGACCTGGTGAATCTACTCCTCACTTTGACCTCGTCTGGACCTGTGACTCTTTTCCAACCTGATATCAATGGACATGGTTACTCTGTTCCCCAACTGGGCCTCACCTGGACATGATAAACTTTACTCCACACTTTGCCCTGAACTGGTCCTGATGACTCTGGTCCCCCACCTAGGCCTCAATCTGGCCTGGTGACTGTGGTCCCCACTGGGTCTCACCTGGACATGGTGACTCTCGTTCCCACATGCACCACACCTGGACCTGGGGACTGTGGTGTTCTTGTAGACTCACATTTACCAGGTGATTCCGGTCCCCAGTAGCGCCTCACCTGGATCTGGTGACTCTGGCCTGCAGGCTGGCCTCACCTGGACCTGGTGAGTGGGGTTGCCACCAGACCTCACCCATACTGGTGACTCTGTCCCCACGTGGGCCTCTTGGACCTGGTGAATCTGGTCCTTACCTGGTCCTCTCCCAGACCCGGGGACTCTGGTCACCACCTGGGCCTCACCTGGACCTGGTGAATCTGGTCCCCATCTGGGCCTCACCCAGTCCTGGTGGCTTTATTCCCCACGGGGAAGTGATTGCTGTGGACTCCTTCTTGGCCTCACCTGGAACTGGTGACTCTGATCCTATCTGCTCGTCCCCAGAACGGGGACTCTGGTCCTCACCTGGCATCATTGGTACCTGGTGACTCTGTTCTACACCTGAGCCTCACCTGGACATGATGACTCTGAAATCTCTATGGCCTCACCCTGACCTGTGACTCTGGTCCCCATCTGGATGTCACATGGACCAGGGATTCGCTACCCCTCTAGGTCTCAACCAGATATGGTGACTCTGGTCCTCAACCTGGCCTCACCTGGACCTAGTGAATATGATCCATCTTGGCCTCATTTGGACTGGTGACTCTGGTCCCTACCTGGGCATGATAGGGATATGTTCCACTGCATGGCCTGGAGGTTGGCGTCACCTGGACCTTGTAACTAGTCCCTACCTGGGTAACATCGAGACATGGTTCCACACATGGCTGCAGGTTGGCATCACCTGGGCCTGGTAACTCTAGTCCCTAACTGGGCATCATCGGGTCACGGTTCCTCTGCATGGCCTGCAGGTTGGCATCACCTGGACCTGGTGTCTCTCGTCCCCACTTTGACCAACTCAGAACTGCTGAATCTTGCCCCACCTAGCCGCACCCAGACCTGGTGACTCTTGTCCCCAGCTATGCCTCAATTCGACCTGATGAATCTGGTCCTCACGTGGGCCTCACAAGGACCTGGGACTCAGGGATATGGCTCTGGATCCCACATGGGGCTCACCTGACACTGCTGACTGTGGTTTATTCTATGCCTCACCAGGACCTAGTGATTCTGTTCCCCATCTGGGCCTGCTTGGCCCTATTTACTCTGGTCCTCACTCAGGCATCATTGGGACCTGGATACTCTATTCCACACTGGGCCTCACACTGACAAGGACCTCTGATCCCATTCTGGGCCTCAAACTAAATGGTTACTCTGGTTCCCCCTCTGGCCTCAACCTTACCTGGGACTCTGGTCACCCCTTGGGCTTCACTTGGGCCTGGTGAATCTGGTCTTTAGCTGCTCCTCCCTGGATCTGGTGACCGGTCGACACCTGGGCCTCACCTGGACTTGGTGAATCCTGTTGCCACCTGTGCCTCAACTGGACCTTGTGACTCTGGTCCCACCTGGAACTCACCTGGATCTCGTGGCTCTGGTTCCCATATTGGGCTCTCCTTAGCCTGGTTCCTGTGGTGTCCATCTGGCCTCACCTGGAACACAATGACTCTGATCCATATTTGGGCCTCTCCTGGACCTGTTGACTCAGGTCCTTACTGGGCATTATTGGGACCTGGATACTCTTTTATACCTGGGCCTCACCTGGACCTGGTGACTGTGGTCCCACCTGTGCCTCACTGGGGGGAGGAGATTGGTTCCCACAAGGACCTCACCTGGACTGGTGACTCACGTCCTCATATGGGCATCATGGGACCTGGTTTCTCAGTTCCACATAGGGGCCTCACCTGGACCTAGTTATCTCGTCCCCCTCTGCGCCTCACCCTGACATGGTGACTCTGGTCCCCACCTGGATATCACCGGAACCGGGTGACACTGGTCCCCCTGTGGCACTCACCCGGAGCTGGGGACTCTGGTGCTCAACTGGGCCTCAACAGGACCTGGTGAATCTACTCCTCACTTAGGCCTCTTCTGGACATTGTGACTCTTTTCCCACCTGGCATCAATGGGACATGGTTACTCTCTTCCCCACCTGGGCCTCACCTGGACATGATAACTTTGCTCCACACTTTGGCCTCAACTGGTCCTGATGACTCTGGTCCCCTCACCTAGGCCTCAATCTGGACCTGATGACTGTGGTCCCCACCGGGGTCTCACCTGGACCTGGTGTCTCTCGTTCCCACATGAACCACACCTGGACCTGGTGACTGTGTTGTTCTTGTAGACTCACATTTACCTGGTGACTCCGGTACCCACTAGGGCCTCACTGGGATCTGGTGACTCTGACCTGCAGGTTGGCCTCACCTGGACCTGGTGAGTGGGGTTGCCACCTGGGCCTCACCATAATTGGTGACTCAGGTCCCCACGTGGGCCTCTTCTACCTGGTGAATCTGGTCCTTACCTGGTCCTCTCCTAGACCCGGGGACTCTGGTCACCACCTGGGTTTCACCTGGACCTGGTGAATCTGGTACCCATCTGGGCCTCCACATCCTGGTGACTTTGTTCCCCACGGGGAAGTGATTGCTGTGGACTCCTTCTTGGCCTCACCTGGAACTGGTGACTCTGATCCTATGCGCGTCACCCAGACTTGGTGAATCTGGTCGTCATCTGGGCCTCATTGGTACCTGGTGGACTCTGTTCCACACCTGAGCCTCACTTGGACATGATGACTCTGGAACCTCTCTGGGCCTCACCCTGACCTGGTGACTGGTCCCCATCTGGATGTCACCTGGACCAGGTGATTCTGTACGCTTATAGGGCTCAACCAGATCTGGTGACTCTGCTCCTCAACTGGGCCTCACCTAGAACTAGTGTATGCTCCATCTGGGCCTCATTTGGACATGGTGATTCTGATCCTTACCTCGGCATTACCGGGACATGGTTCCACTGCATGGCCTGCAGGTGTGCCTCACCTGGACCTGATAACTCTAGACCCCACCTGGGCATCTTCGGACACGGTTCCTCGGCATGGCCTGCATGTTGGCCTCACTTGGACCTAGTGAGTGGGGTTGTCACCTGAGACTCACCCATGCCTGGTGACACAGGTCCCAACGTGGGCCTCACATGGACCTGGTGAATCTGGTCCTTCCCTTGTCCTCACCCGGTACTGGTAACTCTGGTCATCACCTGGGAATCACCTGGACATTGTGTTCTGGTCCCCATTGGGCCTCATCCAGTCCAGGTGACTTTGTACCCACCTGGACCTGATTGCTGTGTACTCCTTCTTGGCCCTCACCTGGAACTAGTGACTCTGATCCTAACTGGGCCTCACCCAGATCTGGTGACTCTGGTCCTCACATGTGGACCATTATGACCTGGATACTCTGTTCCACACGTGAGCCTCACCTAGACATGATGCCTCTGGATCCCCTCTGGGCCTCAGCCTGACATGTTGACTCTGGTACCCATCTGGATGTCACCTAGACCAGGTGAATCTGGTACCCCCTAGGCTTCAAGTAGACCTGGTGACTCTGGTCCTCAATTGGGCTAACCGGGACCTAGTGAATATGCTCCCCACCTGCTCCTCATCTGGACCTGGTGACTCTGGTTCTAACTGGGCATCATCGGGACATGGTTACTCTATTCCACACTGGGACTGACCTGATCCTGGTAACTCTGGTCCTGACTTTGGCCTCTTCTGTACCAGGTGACTCTGGCTCCACCTGGGCCTCACCTGTAACTGGTGACTCTGATCCTAAGCATGGCCTCACCTGACCTGGTGACTGTGGTTCCCATCGGGACCTCACCTGGACCTCAGGTCTCTGGTCCCACCTGGACCTCACCAGGACCTGGAGTCTCGTTCCCCACCTGAGTAGCATCAGGATATGGTTACACTGTTCACTAACAGTGACCCTGCCGGACCTATTAACTCTGGTCTTCACCTGGTCCACACCTGGACATGGTGACACTGGTTCCCACCTGGTCTCACTGGACATGGTGAGTCGGATCCCCACCTGGTCCTCACCTGTAACTGGTGATTGTCGTTCCCACATGGACATCATGTGGACCTGGTGGCTGCAGTGTTTCTAGCTTTCCTGTACCTCATGACTCTGGTCCCCACCAGGGCCTCACCGGGACCTGGTGAGTGTGGTTGCCACCTGCACCTCACCTGGACCTTGTGATTCTGGTCTGCACATGAGACTATCCTCGATCTGGTGACTGTGGTCTCCACCTGGGCTTCACCTGGATTTGGGGACTCCGGTCCCATCTGGGCCTCACCTGGTCTTGTTGACCATGGTCCTCAACTGGGCAAAATTGGGACCCGGTGACTGTTCCACAACTGGACCTCAACTGGACCAGGAGACTCTGGTCTCCCTCTGGGTCTCACCGTGCCCTAGTGACTGTGAAACGAACTTTGTACTGTCTTGGGCCTGCTGACCCTGGTTGCACCTGCGACTGACGTCGAACGGTTGACTCTGGTTCTTTCAAGGGCCTCCCCTGAAACTGGTGATCCTGGTCCCCTGGGCCTCACCTGGACGTGGTGACTCTTGTCACCACCGGGGACTCACCTGGACCTGGTTACTGTGTTCCACACCTGGGCCTCAAGTCGACATGTTGACCATGGTCCCAAGGCGGCCTCACATGGACCTGTTGCCTCTGATGCCCACCGGGGCCTCACGTGTACCTGGTATCTCTGGTCCTCACCTGGGCCTCATCTGGACCTAGTGACTCTGCTCCCCACCTGGGCTTCACCTGGATCTGGTGACTCTGGTCCCCACCTGGATGTCACCTGGAACTGCACACTGGTCCATACCTGACCTCTCCTGGACCTGGTGACTCTCTTTCCAACATGGACCTCACTTGCATCTGGTGACTCTGGTCCTCAGTTTGGCCTCACCTGGACCTGGTGTCTCTCGTCCCCACTTTGACCTAACTCAGAAATGCTGAATCTTGCCCCACATAGGCCGCACGCAGACCTGGTGACTCGTGTCCCCAGTTATGCCTCAATTCGACCTGATGAATCTGGTCCTCACGTGGGCCTCCATGGACCTGGGACTCAGCTGGATAGAGAGTGGCACCCTTCCCACAAGGGGTCACCTGATACTGCTGACTGTGATGTTATTCTATGTCTCACCAGGACCTAGTGATTCTGTTCCCCATCTGGGCCTGCATGGCCCTAGTAACTCTGCTCCTCACCCAGGCATCATTGGGACCTGGATACTCTATTCCACACCTGGGCCTCACTTTCACCAGGGACCTAGGCTCCCATTCTGGGCCTAAAACTAAACTGGTTACTCTGGTTCCCCCTCTGGGTCTCACCCTACCTGGTGAAACTGGTCACCCCTTGGGCTTCACTTGGGCCTGGTGAGTCTTGTCCTTAGCTGGTCCGCACCTGGATCTGGTGACCGGTCGCCACCTGGGCCTCACCTGGACTTTGTGAATCCTGTTGCCACCTGCGCCTCCCCTGGACGCTGTGACTGTGGTCCCACCCTGATATCTCCTGGATCTGGTGGCTCTGGTTCCCTTATGGGCTCTCCTGGACCTGGTTACTGTGGTCTCCATCTGGCCTCACCTGGAACACAATGACTCTGAACCATATTTGGGCCTCTCCTGGACCTGTTGACTCTGGTCCTTACCTGGGGATCATTGGGACCTGGATACTCTCTTATATACCATGGGCCTCACCTGGACTTTGTGACTATGGTCCCACCTGGGCCTCACCTGGTCGAGGTGACTGGTTACCACAGGGACCTCACCTGGACCTGGTGACTCAGGTCCTCATATGGGCATCATGGGACCTGGGTTCTCAGTTCCACATCGGGGCCTCACCTGGACCTAGTGATTCTCGTCCCCTCTGGGCCTCACCCTGACGTGGTGACTCTGGTCCCCACCTGGATATCACCAGAACCGGGTGACACTGGTCTCCTCTGGGACTCACTCGGAGCTGGGGACACTGGTCCTCAACTTAGCCTCAACAGTTCCTGGTGAATCTACTCCTCACTAAGGCCTCGTCTGACCTTGTGATCTTTTCCCACCTGTCATCAATGGGACATGGTTACTCTTCCCCACCTGGGCCTCACATGGACATGATAACTTTGCTCCACACTTTGGCCTCAACTGCTCCTGATGACTCTGGTCCCCCCACCTAGGCCTCAATCTGGACCTGGTGACTGTGGTCCCCCCTGGGTCTCACCTGGACCTGGTGACTCTCGTTCCCACATGAACCACACCAGGTCCTGGTGACTGTGTTGCTTTGTAGAATCACTTTTAACTGTTGACTCCAGTCCCCACTAGGGCCTCACGTTAATCGGGTGACTTGGCCTGCAGGTTGGCCTCACATGGACCTGGTTAGTGGGGATGCCACTGGGTTCACCCATACCTGGTGACTCAGGTCTCCACGTGGGCCTCTTGGACCTGGTGAATCTGGTCCTTACCTGGTCCTCCCAGACCCGGGGACTCTGGTCACCACCTGGGCCTCACCTGGACCTGGTGAATCCGGTCCCCATCTGGGCCTCACTCAGTCCTGGTGACTTTGTTCTCCACCTTGACCTGATTGCTGTGGACTCTTTCATGGCCTCACCTGGACTGGTGACTCTGATCCTATCTGCGTGTCACCCAGACCTGGTGACTCTGGTCCTCACCTGGGCATCACTGGTACCTGGTGACTCTGTTCCACACCTAGCCTCACCTGGACATGAGACTCTGGACTGTCGAACCACTCTGGGCCTAACCCTGACCTGGTGACTCTGGTCTCCATCTCGATGTCACCTGGACCAGGTGATTCTGGTACCCCTCTCGGCCTCAACCAGATCTGGTGACTCTGGTCCTCAACTGGGCCTCACCTGGACCTATTGAATATGCTCCATCTGGGCCTCATTTGGACCTGGTGACTCTGGTCACTACCTGGGCATCATCAGGACATGGTTCCACTGCATGGCCTGCAGGTTGGCCTCACTTGGACCTTGTAACTCTGGTCTCTACCTGGGCGTCATCGGGACATAGTTCCACACATGGCCTGCAGGTTGAACTCACATGGACCTGGTAATTCTAGTCCCTACCTGGGCATCATCTGGACATGGTTCCTCTGCATGGCCTGCAGGTGGGCCTCACCTGGACCTGGTGAGTGGCGTTGTCACCTTGGCCTCACACATGCCTGGTGACACAGGTCCCCACGTGGGCCTCACTTGGGCCTGCTGAATCTGGTCCTTACCTGGTTCACCCGGAATTGGTAAGTCTGGTCACCACCTGGGAATCACGTGGACCTCGTGAATCTGGTCCCCATCTGGGACTCACCCAGTCCTGGTGACTTTGTCCCCACCTGGACCTGATTGCTGTGGACTCTTTCTTGGCCTCACCTGGAACTGGTAACAGTGATCCATCTGCGCGTCACCCAGATCTTGTGACTCTGGTCCTCACCTGGGCATCATTGGTACCTGGTGACTCTGTTCCACACCTGAGCCTCACCTGTACATGATGACTCTGGAACCACTCTAGGCCTCACCCTGACTGGTGACTCTGGTCCCCATTTGTATGTCACTGGTCCAGTTGATCTGGTACCCTCTAGGCCTCAACCATATCTGGTGACTGTGATCCTCAACTGGACCTCACATACACCTAGTGAATATGCTCCATCTGGCCCTCATTTGGACCTGGTGACTCTGATCCCTACCTGGGCATTATCGGGACATGGTTCCTTTGCTTGTCCTGCAGGTTAGCCTCACCTAGACCTGGTAAATCTGGTTCCTACCTGGGCATCATCGGGACATGTTTCACTGCATGGCCTGCCGGTAGGCCTCACCTGGACCTGAGAACTCTAGTCCCTACCTGGGCATCATCAGGACATGGTTCCTCTCCATGACCTGCAGGTTGGCCTCACCTGGACCTGGTGAGAGGCGTTGTCTCCTGGGCCTCACCCATGCCTGGTGACACAGGTCCCCACGTGGGCCTCCCTTGGACCTGGTGAATCTGGTCCTTACCTGGTCCTAACCCGGAACTCGTAACTCTGTTCACCACCTGGGAATCACCTGGACCTGGTGAATCTGGTCCCCATCTGGGCCTCACCCTGTCCTTGGGACTTGTTCCCCACCTGGACCTGATTGCTGTGGACTCTTTCTTGGCCTCACCTGGAACTGGTGACTCTGATCCTATCTGCGCGTCACCAGACCTGGTGACTCTGGTCCTCACCTGGGCATCTTTGATACCTGGTGACTCTGTTCCACACCTGAGCCTCACCTGGATATGACTCTGGATCCCCTTGGGCCTCACGCTGACTGGTGACTCTGGTCCCCATCTGGATGTCACCTAGACCAGGTGAATCTGGTACCCTCTAGGCTCAACTTGACCTGGTGACTCTGGTCCTCACTGGGCCTCACGGGGACCTAGTGAATATGCTATCCACTGTGCCTCATCTGGACCTGGTGACTCTGGTTCTACCTGGGCATCATCGGGACATGGTTATTGTATTCCCCACTGTGACTGACCTGATCCTGGTAACTCTGGCTGATTGTTTGCCTCTTCTGTACCAGGTGACTCTGGGTCCACCTTGGGTCACCGGTAACTGGTGATTCTGATTCAAGCGTGGCCTCACCTGACCTGGTGACTGTGGTTTCCCATGGGATATCACCTGACCTCATGTCTCTGGTCCCACCTGGGCCTCAACAGGACCTGGTGTCTCTGGTACCCACCTGGGGTAGCATCAGGATACGGTTACCAACTGTTCACTAACAGTGACCCATCCGGACCTATTAACTCTGGACTTCACCTGGGCACCAGCTGGACATGTTGACACTGGTTCCCACCTGGGTCTCACCTGGACATGGTGAGTCGGATCCCACAAATGGTACTCCCCTGTAACTGGTGATTCTCATTCCCACATGGACACCATGTGGACAAGGTGGCTGCAGTGTTTTTAGCTTCTCATGTACCTCGTGACTCTGGTCCCCACCAGGGCCTCACCGGGACCTGGTGAGTGTGGTTGCCACCTACACCTCACCTGTACCTGGTGATTCTGGTCTGCACCTGAGACTGCCCTGGATCTGGTGACTGTGTTCCCCACCTGGGCTTCACCTCCTTTGGGGACTCCGGTCTCCATCTGGGCCTCACCTGACCCTGTTTACCATGGTCTAAACTGGGTAAAATTGGGACCCGGTGACTGCGTTCCACAACTGGACCTCACGTGGACCAGGTGACTCTGGTCCCCCACTGGGTCTCACCGTACCCTAGTGACTGTGAACCCCATATTGGCCTGACTTGGACCTGCTGACTCTGGTTGACACCTGTGCCTGACCTCGAACTGTTGACTCTGGTTCTTTCAAGGGCCTCCCCTGTACCTGGTGATCCTGGTCCCCACCTGGGCCTCACCTGGACGTGGTGACTCTTCTCACCACCGGGGACTCACCTGTACCTGCTTACTGTGTTTCACACCTGGGCCTAAGTAGACCTGTTGACCATGATCCCCAAGCCGGCATCACATTGTCCTGTTGCCTCTGATCCCACCGGGGCCTCTCGTGTACCTGGTAACTCTGGACCTCACCTGGGCCTCACCTTGACCTAGTGACTCTGGTCCCTACCTGGGCTTCACCTGGATCTGGTGACTCTGGTCCCCACCTGGTCTTCACTTGGATCTGGTTACTCTGGTCCCCACCTGGACCTCTCCTGGACCTGGTGACTCTCATTCCAACATGGACCTAACCTGGATCTGGTGACTCTGGTCCTCAGTTTGGCCTCACCTGGACCTGGTGTCTCTCGTACACACTTTGACCTAACTCAGAACTGCTAAATCTTGCCCCACCTAGGCCGCACCCAGACCTGGTGACTCTTGTCTCCAGCTATGCCTCAATTCGACCTGATGAATCTGGTCATGACGTGGGGCTAACAGGGACCTGGGACTCAGCTGGATAGAGTGGCACTGGTTCCCACAAGGGGCACACCTGATACTGGTGATTGTGGTCTTATTCTATGCATCACCAGGACCTAGTGATTCTGTTCCCCAACTGGGCCTGCATGGCCCTAGTGACTCTGGTCCTCACCCAGGCATCATTGGGACCTGGATACTCTATTACACAACTGGGCCTCACTTTGACCAGGGACCTCTGGTCCCATTCTGGGCCTCAAACTAAACTGGTTACTCTGGTTATCCCTCAGGGCCTCACCCTTACCTGGTGACTCTGGTCACCTCTTGGGCTTCACTTGGGCCTAGTGAATCTGGTCCTTAGCTGGTCCGCATTTAGATCTGGTGACTGGTGGCCTCCTGGGCCTCACCTGGACTTGGTGAATCCTGTTGCCACCTGCGCCTCACCTGGACTTGTGACTGTGGTCCATCCTGGACATCACCTGTATATGGTGGCTCTGGTTCCCTTATGGGGCTCTCCTGGACCTGGTTCCTGTGGTCTCCATCTGGCCTCACCTGGAACACAATGACTCTGATCCATATTTGGTCCTCTCCGGGCCCTGATGACTCTGGTCCTTACCTCGGCATCATTGGGACCTGGATACTCTCTATATACCTGGGCCTCACCTGGACCTCGTGACTGTGGTCCCACCTGGGCCTCACCTGGACGAGGTGACTGGTTCCCACAGGGACCTCACCTGGACCTGGTGACTCAGGTCCTCATATGGGCAAAATGGGACCAGGGTTCTCAGTTCCACATCGGGGTCTCATCTGGACCTAGTGATTCTCGTCCCCCTCTGGGCCTCACCCTGACGTGGTGACTCTGGTCCCCACCTGGATATCACCAGAACCGGGTGACATACTCGAAGCTGGGGACACTGGTCCTCAGCTGGGCCTCAACAGGACCTGGTGAATCTACTCCAAACTTAGGCTTCGTCTGAACCTTGTCACTCTTTTCCCACCTGGCATCAATGGGACATTGTTACTCTGTGCCCCACCTGGGCCTCACCTGGACATGATAACTTTGCTGCACACTTTGGCCTCAACTGGTCCTGATGACTCTCGTCCCACAACCTAGGCCTCAATATGGACCTGGTGACTGTCGTCCCCAACTGGTTCTCAGCTGGACCTGGTGACTCCCGTTCCCACATGAACCACACCTGGACCTGGTGACTGTCGTGTTCTTGTAGACTCACATTTACCTTGTGACTCCCGTCCCCACTAGGGCCTCACCTGGATCTGGTGACTCTGGCCTGCAGGCTGGCCTCACCTGGACCTGGTGAGTGGGGTTGCCACCTCGGACTCACCCATACCTGGTGACTCAGGTCCCCACGTGGTCATCTTGGACCTGGTGAATCTGGTCCTTACCTGGTCATCTCCCAGAACCGGGGACTCTGGTCACCACCTGGGCCTCACCTGTACCTGGTGACTCTGATCCCCATCTGGGCCTCACCCAGTCCTGGTGACTTTGTTCACCACCTGGACCCGATTGCTGTGGACTCATACTTGGCCTCACCTGGAACTGGTGACTCTGATCCTATCTGCGCGTCACACAGACCTGGTGACTCGGGTCCTCACCTCGTCATCATTGGTACCTGGTGACTCTGTTCAACACCTGAGCCTCACCTGGACATGATGACTCTGGAACCTCTCTGGGCCTCACGCTGTCTTCGTGACTCTGTTCCCCATCTTGATGACACCTAGACCAGGTGATTCTGGTACCCCTCTAGGCCTCAACCAGATCTGTTGACACTGGTCCTCAACTGGGCCTCAGCTGGACCTAGTGAATATGCTTCATCTGGGCCTCATTTGGACCTGGTGACTCTGGTCCCTACCTGGACATCATCGGTACATAGTTCGACTGCATGGCCAGCAGGTTGGACTCACCTGGACCTGGAAACTCTAGGCTCTACCTGGGCATTATGGGGACATGGTTCCTCTGCATGGCCTGCAGGTTGGCCTTACCTGGACCTGGGGAGTGGGGTTGCCACCTGGGCCTCACCCATGCATGGTGACACAGGTCCCCACATGGGCCTCATTTGGACCTGGTGAATCTGGTACTTACCTGGTCCTCACCCGGAATTGGTAAGTCTGGTCACCACCTGGGAATCACGTGGACCTGGTGAATCTGGTCCCCATCTGGGCCTCACCGAGTCCTGGTGAGTTTGTTCCCCACCTGGACCTGATTGCTGTGGACCCTTTTTTGACCTCACCTGGAACTGGTGACTCTGATCCTAACTGGTCCTCACCCAGATCTGGTGACTCCTTTCCTCACCTGTGGACCATTATGACCTGGATACTCTGTTCCACACCTGAGCGTCACCTGGACATGATGACTCTGGAACCTCTCTGGGCCTCAGTATGACATGGTGACTCTGGTCCCCATCTGGAAGTCACCTAGACCAGGTGAATCTGGTACCCCTCTTGGCCTCAACTTGACCTGGTGACTCTGGTCCTCAACTGGGCCTCACCGGGACCTAGTCAACATGCTCCCCACCTGTGCTTCATCTGGACCAGTGACTCTGGTTCTACCTGGGCATCATCGGGACATGGTTACTCTATTCCCCACTGGGACTGACCTGATCCTGGTAACTCTGGTCCTGACTTTGGCCTCTTCTGTACCAGGTGACTCTGGCTCAACATGGGCCTCACTTGTAACTGGTGACTCTGATCCTAAGCATGGCCTCACCTGACCTGGTGACTGTGGTTCCCATCGGGACCTCATCTGGACCTCATGTCTCTGGTCCCTCCTGGGCCTCAACAGGACATGGTGTCTCTTGTATCCACCTGGGTAGCTTCAGGATATGGTTACACAGTTCACTACCAGTGAACCAGCCGGACCTATTAACTCTGGTCTTCACCTGGGGCCACACCTGGTCATGGTGACACTGATTCCCACCTGGGTCTCAACTGGACAGGGTGAGTCGGATCCCCACCTGGACCTCACCTAAAACTGGTGATTATCGTTCCACATGGACATCATGTGGACCTGGTGGCTGCAGTGTTTCTAGCTTCTCATGTACCTCGTGACTCTGGTCCCCACCAGGACCTCACCGGGACCTGGTGAGTGTGGTTGCCACCTGCACCTCACCAGGACCTGGTGATTCTGGTCTGCACCTGAGACTACCCTGGATCTGGTGACTGTGGTCCCCACCTGGGCTTCACCTGGATCTGGTGACTCTGGTCCCCACCTGGGCTTCACCTGGATTTGGGGACGCTGGTCCCCATCTGGTTCTCACCTGGCCCTGTTGACCATGGTTCTCAACTGGGCAAAATTGGGACCCGGTGACTGTGTTCCACAACTGGACCTCACCTGGACCAGGTGACTATGCTCCCCCTCTGGGTCTCACTGTGCCCTAGTGACTGTGAACCCCACTTTGGCCTGACTTGGACCTGCTGACCCTGGTTGCCACCTGCGCCTGACCTCGAACTGTTGACTCTGGTTCTCTCAAGGGCCTCCCCTGTACCTGGTGATCCTGGTCTCCAATTGGGCCTCAAGTGGACGTGGTGACTCTTGTCACCACTGGGGACTCACCTGGACATGACTACTGTGTTCCACACCTGGGCCTCAAGTACACCTCTTGACCATGGTCCCAAGCCGTCCTCACGTGGACCTTTTGGCTCTGATCCCCGCCGGGTGCTCACGTGTATCTGGTAACTCTGATCCTCACCTGGGCCTCAACTGGACCTAGTGACTCTGGTCCCCACCTGGGCTTCACCTGGATCTGGTGACTCTGGTCCCCACGTGGACCTCTCGTGGACCTGGTGACTCTCTTTCCAACATGGACCTCACCTGGATCTGGTGACTGTGTTGTTCTTGTAGAATCACTTTTAACTGGTGACTCCAGTCCCCACTAGGGCCTCACGTGAATCGGGTGACTTGGCCTGCAGGTTGGCCTCATATGGACCTGGTTAGTGGGGATGCCACCTCAGACTCACCCATACCTGGTGACTCAGGTCCCCACGTGGGCCTCTTGGACCTGGTGAATCTGGTCCTTACCTGGTCGTCTCCCAGACCCGGGGACTCTGGTCACCACCTGGGCCTCACCTGGACCTGGTGAATCCGTTCCCCATATGGGCCTCACTCAGTCCTGGTGATTTTGTTCCCCACCTTGACCTGATTGCTGTGGACTCTTTCATGGCCTCACCTGGACCTGGTGACTCTGATCCTATATGCGCGTCACCCAGACCTGCTGACTCTGGTCCTCACCTGGGCATCATTGGTACCTGGTGACTCAGTTCCACACCTGATCCTCACCTGGACATGAGGCTCTGGACTCTCGAACCACTCTGGGCCTAACCCTGACCTGGTGTCTCTGGTCTCCATCTGGATGTCACATGGACCAGGTGATTCTGGTACCCCCTCTCGGCCTCAACCAGTTCTGGTGACTCTGGTCCTCAACTGGGCCTCACCTGGACCTATTGAATATGCTCCATCTGGGCCTCATTTGGACCTGGTGACTCTGGTACCTACCTGGGCATCATCGAGACATAGTTCGACTGCATGGCCAGCAGGTTGGACTCACCGGGACTTGGAAATTCTAGGCTCTACCTGGGCATTATCGGGACATGTTCCCTCTGCATGGCCTGCAGGTTGGCCTTACCTGGACCTGGGGAGTGGGGTTGCCACCTGGGCCTCACCCAGGCATGGTGACACAGGTCCCCACGTGGGCCTCATTTGGACCTGGTGAATCTGGTCCTTACCTGGTCCTCACCCGGAATTGGTAAGTCTGGTCACCACCTGGGAATCACGTGGTCCTGGTGAATCTGGTCCCCATCTGGGCCTCACCCATTCCTGGTGACTTTGTTCCCCACCTGGACCTGATTGCTGTGGACTCTTTTTTGGCCTCACCTGGAACTGGTGACTCTGATCCTATCTGCGCGTCACCCAGATCTGGTCACTTTGGTCCTCACCTGTGGACCATTATGACCTGGATACTCTGTTCCACACCAGAGGCTCCCCTCGACATTATGATTCAGGAACCTATCTGGGGCTCACCCTGACCTGGTGACTCTGGTCCCCATCTGGATGTCACCTGAACCAGGTGATAATGGTACCCCTATAGGCCTCAACTTGACTTAGTGACTCTGGTCCTCAACTGGGCCTCACCAAAACCTAGTGAACATGCTCCACACCTGCGCGTCATTTGGACCTGGTGACTCTGGTTCTACCTGGGCATCATCGGGACATGGTTACTCTACTCCCCAATGGGACTGACCTGATCCTGGTAACTCTGGTCCTGACTTTGGCCTCTTCTGTACCAGGTGATTCTGGCTCCACCTGGGCCTCACCTGTAACTGGTGACTCTGATCCTATGCATGGCCTCACCTGACCTGGTGACTGTGGTTCCCATCGGGACCTCACCTCGACCTCATGGCTCCGGTCCCACCTGGGCCTAACCAGGACCTGGTGTCTCTGGTACCCACCTGGGTAGCATCAGGATATGGTTACACTGTCAGTAACAGTGACCCAGCCGAACCTATTTACTCTGGCCTTCACCTGGGCCCCACCTGGACATGGTGACACTGGTTCCCACCTGGGTCTCACCTGGACATGGTGAGTCAGATCCCCACCTGGTCCTCACCTGTAACTGGTGATTCTCATTCCCACATGGACATCATGTGGACCTGGTTGCTGCAGTGTTTCTAGATTCTCTTGTACCTCGTGACTCTGGTCCCTACTAGGGCCTGACCGGGACCTGGTGAGTGTGGTTGCCACGTGCACCTCACCTGGACCTGGTGATTCTGGTCTGCACCTGGGACTACCCTGGATCTGGTGACTGTGGTCTCCACCTGGGTTTCACCTGGATTTGGGGACTCCGGTCCCCATCTTGGGCTCACATGGCCCTGTTGACCATGGTCCGCAACTGGGCAAATTTGGGAACCGGTGACTGTGTTCCACAACTGGACCTCACCTGGACCAGGTGACTCTGGTCCCCCTCTGTGTCTCACCGTACCCTAGTGACTGTGAACCCCACTTTGGCCTGACTTGGACCTGCTGACCCTGGTTGCCACCTGCGCCTTTCCTCAAACTATTGACTCCTGTTCTTTTTAGGGCCTCCCCTGTACCTGGTGATCCTGGTCCCCACCTGGGCCTCATCTGTACATGGTGACCTTTGTCACCACCGGGGACTCACCTGGACCTGGTTCCTGTGTTCCACACCTGGGCCTCAAATAAAACTGTTGACCATGGTCCCCAAGCCGGCCTCACATGGACCTGTTGCTTCTGATCCCTACCGGGGCTTCACGTGTACCTGGTAACTCTGGTCCTCACCTGGGCCTCATCTGGACCTAGTGACTCTGGTCCCCACCTGGGCTTCACCTCGATCTGGTGACTCTGGTCCCCACTTGGACCTCTCCTGGACCTGGTGACTCTCTTTCCAACATGGACCTCACCTGGATCTGGTGACTCTGGTCCTCAGTTTGGCCTCACCTGGACCTTTTGTCTCTCGTCCCCACTTTGACCTAACTCAGAACTGCTGAATTTTGCCCCACATATGCCGCACCAGACCTGGTGACTCTTATCCTCAGCTATACCTCAATTCGACCTGATGAATCTGGTCCTCACGTGGGCCTCACATGGACCTGGGACTCAGTTGGATAGAGTGGCTCTGGTTCCCCCAAGGGGCTCATCTGACACTGCTGACTGTGGTCTTATTCTGTGCCTCACCAGGAACTAGTGATTCTGTTCCCCATCTGGGCCTGCATGGACCTATTGACTCTGGTCCTCACCCAGGCATCACTGGGACCTGGATACTCTATTCCACACCTGGGCCTCACTTTGACCAGGGACCTTTGGTCCCATTCTGGGCCTCAAACTAAACTGGTTACTCTGGTTCCCCCTCTGGGCCTCACCCTTACCTGGTGATTCTGGTCACCCCTTTGGCTTCATTGGGCCTGGTGAATCTGGTCTTTAGCAGGTCGACACCTGGATCTGGTGACTGGTCGACACTTGGGCCTCACCTGGACTTGGTGAATCCTGTTGCCACCTGCGCCTCACCTGGACCCTGTGACTGTGGTTCCACCTGGACCTCACCAGGACCTGGGGTCTCTGGTACCCACCTGGGTAGCATCAGAATATGGTTACACTGTTCACTAACAGTGAACCAGCCGGCCCTATTAACTCTGGTCTTCACCTGGGACACATCTGTACATGGTGACACTCCTTCCCACCTGGGTCTCACCTGGAAATTGTGAGTCAGATCCCCACCTGGTCCTAACCTGTAACTGGTGATTCTCGTTCCCACATGGACATCATGTCGTCCTGGTGGCTGTAGTGTTTCTAGTTTGTCATGTACCTCGTGACTCTGGACCCCACCAGGGCCTCACCGGGACCTGGTGAGTGTGGTTGCCTCCTGCACCTCACCTGGACCTGGTCATTCTGGTCTGTACCTGAGACTACCCTGGATCTGGTAACTGTGGTCCCCACCTGGGCTTCACCTGGATTTGGGGACTCCGGTCCCCATCTTGGCCTCACCTGGCCCTGTTGACCATGGTCCTCAACTGGGCAAAATTGGGACACGGTGACTGTGTTCCACAACAGGACCTCACCTGGACCACGTGACTCTGCTCTCCCTCTGGGTGTCACCATGCCCTAGTGACTGTGAACCCCACTTGGGCCTGACTTGGCCCTGCTGACCCTGGTTGAAACCTGCGCCTGACCTCGAACTGTTGACTCTGGTTCTTTCAAGGGCCTCCCCTGTACCTGGTGATCCTGGTTCGCAACTGGGCCTCAACTGGACGTGGTGACTCTTGTCACCACTGGGTACTCACCTGGACCTGCTTACTGTGTTCCACACCTGGGCCTCTAGTGGACCTGTTGACCATGGTTCCCAAGCCAGACTCACATGGACCTGTTGCCTCTGATCCCCACCGGGGCCTCACGTGTACCTCGTAACTCTTGTCCTCACCTGGGCCTCATCTGGACCTAGTGACTCTGCTCCCCACCTGGGCTCCACCTGGTTCTGGTGACTCTGGTCCCCGCTTGGACTTCACCTGGATCTGGTGACTCTGGTCCCCACATAGACCTCTCCTGGACCTGGTGTCTCTCGGGCCCACTTTGACCTAACTCAGAACTGCTGAATCTAACCCCACATACTACGCACCCAGACCTGGTGACTCTTGTCCCCAGCTATTCCTCAATTCGACCTGATGAATCTGGTGCTCACGTGGGCCTCACATGTACCTGGGACTCAGCTGGATAGAGTGGCTCTGGTTCCCACAAGGGGCTCACCTGATACTGGTGACTGTGGTCTTATTCTATGCCTCAACAGGACATAGTGATTCTGTTCCCCATCTGGGACTGCATGGTCCTAGTGACTCTGGTCCTCACTCAGGTATCATTGGGACCTGGATTCTCTATATCACAAATGGGCCTCACTTTGACCACGGACCTCTGGTCCCATTCTGGGCCACAAACTAAACTGGTTACTCTGGTTCGCCTCTGAACCACACACTTACCTGGAGACTCTGCTCGACCCTTGGGCTTCACCTGGGCCTGGTGTGTCTGGTCCTTAGCTGGTCCGCACATGGATGGTGACTGGTCGCAACCTGGGCCTCACCTGGACTTGGTGAATCCTGTTGCCACCTGCGCCTCACCTGGACCTATGACTGTGACCCACCTGGAACTCACCTGGATCTGGTAGCTCTGGTTCCCATATGGGGCTCTCCTGGACCTGGTTCCTGTGGTCTCCATCTGGCCTCACCTGGAACACAATGACTCTGATCCATATTTGGGCCTCTCCTGGACCTGTTGACTCTGGTCCTTACCTGGGCATCATTGGGACCTGGATACTCTCTTATATACCTGGGCCTCACCTGGACCTGGTGACTGTGGTCCCACCTGGGCCTCACCTGGACGAGGTGACTGGTTCCCACAGGGACCTCACCTGGACCTGGTGACTCAGGTCCTCATATGGGTATCATGGGACCTGGTTTCTCAGTTCCACATCGGGGCCTCACCTGGACCTAGTGATTCTCATCCCGCTCTGGGCCTGACCCTGACTTGGTGACTCTGGTCCCCACCTGGTTATCACCAGGACCGGGTACCTCTGGTCCGCCTCTGGGACTCACCCGGAGCTGGCGACACATGTCCTCAGCTGGGCCTCAACAGGACCTGGTGAATCTACTCCTCACTTAGGCTTCGTCTGGACCTTGTGACACTTTTCCCACCTGGCATCAATGGGACATTGTTACTCTGTTTCCCACCTGGGTCTCACCTGGTCATGATAACTTTGCTCCACACTTTGGCCTCAACTTGTCCTGTGACTCTGGTCCCCCCACCTAGGCCTCAATCTGGACCTGGTGACTGTGATCCCCACCTGGGTCTCACCTGGACCTGGTGACTCTCGATCCCACATGACCCACACCTGGACCTGGTGACTGTGGTGTTCTTGTAGACTCACAAATACCTGGTGACTCCGGTCCCCACTAGGGCCTCACCTGGATCTGGTGACTCTGGCCTGCAGGTTGCCCTCACCTGGACCTGGTGAGTGGGGTTCCCACCTGGGCCTCATCGATACCTGGTGACTCAGGTCCCCACGTGGGCCTCTTGAACCTAGTGAATCTGGTCCTTACAAGGACCTCTCTCAGACTCGGGGACTCTGGTCACCACCTGGGCCTCACCTGGACCTGGTGAATCTGGTCCCCATCTGGGCCTCACCCAGTCTTGGTGACTTTGTTCCCCACCTGGACCTGATTGCTGTGGACTCTTTCTTGGCCTCACCTGGAACTGGTGACTCTGATCCTCTCTGCGCGTCACCCAGACCTTGTGACTCTGGTCCTCACCTGGGCATATTTGGTACCTGGTGACTCTGTTCCACACCTGAGCCTCACCTGGACATGATGACTCTGGAACCTCTCTGGGCTTCACCCTGACCTGGTGACTCTGGTCCCCATCTGGATGTCATCTGGACCAGGTGATTCTGGTACCCCTCTAGGCCTCAACCAGATCTGGTGACTCTGGTCCTCAACTGGGCCTACCTGGACCTAGTGAATATGCTCCATCTGTGCCTCATTTGGACCTGGTGACTCTAATCCCTACCTGGGTATCATTGAGATATGGTTGCACTGCATGGCCTGCAGGTTGAACTCACCTGGACCTGGTAACTCTGGTCTCTACCTGTGCATCATGGGGACACCGTTCTTCTGCATTGCCTGCAGGTTTGCCTCATCTGGACCTGGTGAGTGGGGTTGCCACCTGGGACTCACCCATACCGGGTGACACAGGTCCCCACGTGGGCCTACTTGGACCTGGTGAATCTGGTCCTTTCCTGGTCCTCATCCGGAAGTTGTAACTCTGGTAATCTCCTGGAAATCACCTGGACCTGGTGAATCGGCTCCCCTACTGGGCCTTACCCAGTCCTGGTGACTTTGTCCCCACCTGGACCTGATTGCTGTGGACTCTTTCTTGGCCTCACCTGGAACTGGTGACGATGATACTAACTGGGCCTCTTCCAGATCTGGTGACTCTGGTCCTCATCTGTGGACCATTATGACCTGGATACTCTGTTCCACACCTGAGCCTCCCCTGGACATGATGACTCTGGATCCCCTCTGGGCCTCACCCTGACATGGTGACTCTGGTCCCCATCTGGATATCACCTAGACCAGGTGAATCTGGTACCCTCTAAGGTCAACTAGACCTGGTGACTCTAGTCCTCAACTGGGCCTCACCAGGACCTAGTGAATATCCTCCCTAACTGCGCCTAATCTGGACCTGGTGACTCTGTTCTACCTGGGCATCATCGGGACATGGTTACTCTATTCCCCACTGGGACTGACCTGATCTTGGTAACACTGGTCCTGACTTTGGCCTCTTCTGTACCACGTGACTCTGGCTCCACGTGGGCCTCACCTGTAACTGGTGACTCTGTCGTAAGCATGGCCTCACCTGACCTGTGGAATGTGGTTCCCATCGTGACCTCATCTGGACCTCATGTCTCTGGTCCCACCTGGGCCTCACCAGGACCTGGTGTCTCTGGTACCCACCTGGGTAGCATCAGGATATCGTTACACTGTTCACTATCAGAGACCCAGCCGGACCTATTAACTCTGGTCTTCACCTGGGCCACACCTGGACATGGTGTCACTGGTTCCCACCTGGGTCTCACCTGGACATGGTGAGTCGGATCTCCACCTGGACCTAACCTGTAACTGGTTATTCTTATTCCCACATGGACATCACGTGGACCTGGTGGCTGTACTGTTTCTAGCTTCTAATGTACCTCGTGACTCTGGTCCCCACCAGTGCCTCACCAGGACCTGGTGAGTGTGGTTTACAAATGCACCTCACCTGGCCCTGGTGATTCTGGTCTGCACCTGAGACTACCCTGGATCTGGTGACTGTGGTCCCCACCTGGGTTTCACCTGGATTTGGGGACTCCGGTCCCCAACTGGGCCTCACCTGGCCCTGTTGACCATGGTCCTCAACTGGGCAAAATTGGGACCCGGTGACTATGTTCCATAACTGGACCTCACCTGGACCAGGTGACTCAGGTCCCCCTCTGGGTCTCACTTTGCCCTAGTGACTGTGAACCCCACGTTGGCCTGACTTGGACCTGCTGACCCTGGTTGCCACCTGCGCCTGTCCTCGAACTGTTGACTCTGGTTCTTTCAAGGGCCTAGCCTGTACGTGGTGATCCTAGTCCCCACCTGGGCCTCACCTGGACGTGGTGACTCTTGTCACCACCGGGGACTCACCTGGACCTGCTTACTGTGTTCCACACCTGGGCTTGGAGTAGACCTGTTGACCATGGTCCCAAAGCCGGACTCACATGGACCTGTTGCCACTTATCCCCACCGGGGCCGCACGTTTACCTGGTAACTCTGGTCCTCACCTGGGCATCATTTGTACCTGGTTACTCTGTTCCACACCTGAGGCTCCCCTGGACATCTTGACTCTGGAAGCTCTCTGGAACTGAACCTGACCTGGTGACTCTGTTCCCCATCTGGATGTCACCTGGACCAAGTGATTCTGGTACCCCTCTAGGCCTCAACCAGATCGGGTGACTCTGGTCCTCAACTGGGCCTCACCTGGACCTAGTGATTATGCTCCATCTGGGCCTCATTTGGACCTGGTGACTCTGGTCCCTACCTTGGCATCATCGGTACATGTTTCCACTGAATGGCCTGCAGCTTGGCTTCACCTGTATTTGGTAACTCTGATCCCTACTTGGGCATCATCGGGACATGGTTCCTCTGCATGGCCTGCAGGTTGGCCTCACCTGGACCTGGTGAGTGGGGAAGCCACCTGGGCCTCCCCCATACCTGGGGACACAGGTCCCCACGTGGGCCTCTTCTACCTGGTGAATCTGGTCCTTACCTAGTCCTATCCCAGCGCCGGTCACCACCTCGATTCACCTGGACCTGGTGAATCTGGTCCCCATCTGGGCCTCACCCAGTCCTGGTGACTTTGTACCCCACCTGTTCCGGATTGCTGTGTACTCTTTCTTGGCCTTACCTGGAACTGGTAACTCTGATCCTATCTGCGCGTCACTCAGATCTGGTGTCTCTGGTCCTCACTTGGGCATCTTTGGTACTTGGTGACTCTGTTCCACACCTGAGCCTCACCTGGACATGATGAATCTGGAACCTCTCTGGGCCTCACCCTGACCTGGTGACTCTGGTCCTGACTTTGGCCTCTTCTCTACCAGGTGACTCTGGCTCCACCTGGGCCTCACCTGTAACTGGTGACTCTGATCCTAAGCATGGCCTCTCCTGACCTGGTGACTGTGGTTCCCATCGGGACCTTGCCTGAACCTCATGTCTCTGGCTCCACCTGGGCCTCACCAGGACCTGGTGTCTCTGGTACCCAACTGGGTAGCATCAGGATATGGTTACACTGTTCACGAACAGTGACCCAGGGGGACCTATTTACTCTGGCCTTCACCTGGGCCACACCTGGACATGGTAACACTGGTTCCCACATTGTCCTCACCTGGACATTGTAAGTCGGATCCCCACCTGGTCCTCACCTGTAACTGGTGATTCTCGTTCCCACATGGAATCATGTAGACCTGGTGGCTGCAGTGTTTCTAGCTTCTCATGTACCTCGTGACCCTGGTCACCACCAGAGCCTCACCGGGACTTGGTGATTGTGGTTGCCACCTGCACCTCACCTGGACCTGGTGATTCTGGTCTGCACCTGAGACTACCCTGGATCTGGTGACTGTGGTCCCCACCTGGGATTCACCTGGATTTGGGGACCCCGGTCCCCATCTGGGCCTCACCTGGCCCTGTTGACCATGGTCCTCAACTGGGCAAAATTTGGGACCCGGTGACTGTGTTCCACAACTGGACCTCACCTGGACCAGGTGACTCTGTTCCCCCTCTGGGTCTCACCGTGCCCTAGTGACTGTGAACCCCAATTTGGCCTGACTTGGACCTGCTGACCCTGGTTGCCACCTGCGCCTGACCTCGAACTGTTGACTCTGGTTCTTTCAAGGGCCTCCCCTGGACCTGGTTGTCCTGGTCCCCACCTGGGTCTCACCTGGACGTGGTGACACTTGTCACCGCCGGAGACTCACCTGGACATGCTTACTGTGTTCCACACCTGGGCCCGAATTCGACCTGTTGTCCATGGTTCCCAAGCCGGCCTCACATGAACCTGTTGCCTCTGTTCCCCACCGGGGCCTAGGTGTACCTGGTAAATCTGGTCCTCACATGGGAATCATCTGGACCTAGTGACACTGGTCCCCACCTGGGCTTCACCTGGATCTGGTGACTCTGGTCCTCACCTGGACTTCACCTGGATCTGGTGACTCTGGTCCCCACCTGGACCTCTCCTGGACCTGTTGACTCTCTTTCCAGCATGGATCTCACCTGGATCTGGTGACTCTGGTCCTCAGTTTGCCCTCACCTGGACCTGGTGTCTCTCGTCCCCACTTTGACCTAACTCAGAACTGCTGAGTCTTGCCCCACCTAGGCCACATCCAGACCTGGAGACCCTTGTCCCCAGTTATGCCTCAATTCGACCTGATGAATCTAGTCCTCAAGTGGGCCTCACATGGACCTGGGACTCAGCTGGATAGAGTTGCTCTGGTTCCCACAAGCGGCTCACCTGATACTGCTGACTGTGGTCTTATTCTATGCCTCACGAGGACTTAGTGATTCTGTTCCCCATCTGGGCCTGCATGGCCCTAGTGACTCTGGTCCTCACCCAGGCATCAATGGGACCTGGATACTCTATTCCACACCTGGGTCTCACTCTGACCATGGAACTCTGGTACCATTCTGGGCCTCAAACTTAACTGGTTACTCTGGTTCCCCCTCTGGGCTTCACTCTTACCTGGTGACTCTGGTCACCCCTTGTGCTTCACTTGTGCCTGGTGAATCTGGTCCTTAGCTGGTTCTCACCTGGATCTGGTGACTGGTCGACACCTGGGCCTCACCTGGACCTGGTGAATTATGTTGGCACCTGCGCCTCATCTGGACCTTGTGACTGTGGTCCCACCTGGACCTCACCTGGATTTGGTAGCTCTGCTTCCCATATGGGGCTCTCCTGGACCTGGTTCCTGTGGTCTCCATCTGGACTCACCTGGAACACAATGACTGTGATCCATATTTGGGCCTCTCCTGGACCTGTTGACTCTTGTCCTTACCTGGGCATCATTGGGACCTGGATACTCTCTTATATACCTGGGCCTCACCTGGACCTGGTGACTGTGGTCCCACCTGGGTCTCACCTGCACGAGGTGACTGGTTCCCACAGGGACCTCACCTGGACCTGGTGACTCAGGTCCTCATATGGGCATCATGGGACCTGGTTTCTCAGTTCCACATCGGGGCCTCACCTGGACCTAGTGATTCTCGTCCCCTCTGGGCCTCCCCCTCACGTGGTGACTCTGGTCAACACCTGCATATCACCAGGACCGGGTGACTCTTGTCCCCCTCTGGCACTCAACCGGAGCTGGGGACACTGCTCCTCAACTGGGCTTCAACAGGACCCGGTGAATCTACTCCTCAATTAGGCCTCGTCTGGACCTTGTGACTCTTTTCCCACCTGGCATCAATGGGACCTGGTTTCTCTGTTCCCCACCTGGGACTCACCTGGACATGAGAATTTGCCCCTCACTTTACCTCAACTTGTCCTGATGACTCTGGTCCCCCACCTAGGCCTCAATGTGGACCTGGTGACTGTGGTCCCCACATGGTTCTCACCTGGACCTGGTGACTCTCGTTCCCACATAAACCACACCTGGACCTGGTAACTGTGGTATCCTTGTGGACTCACATATACCTGGTGACTCCGGTCCCCACTAGGGCTCACCTGGATCTGGTGACCCTGGCCTGCAGGTTGGCTTCACCCGGACTTGGTGAGTGGGGTTGAGACCTGTGCCTCACCCATACCTGGTGACATAGACCCCACCTGGGCCTCATTTGGACCCGGTGAATCTGGTCCTTACCGGGTCCTCACCCGGAATTTGTAACTCTGATCAACACCTGGGGATCACCTTGACCTGGTGAATCTGGTCCCCATCTGGGACTTACCCAGTCCTGTTGACTTTCTTCCCCACCTGGACCTGATTGCTGTGGACACCTTCTAGGCCTCACCTGGAACTGGTGACTCTGATCCTAACTGGGCCTCACCCAGATCTGGTGACTCTGGTCCTCACCTGTGGAACATTATGACCTGGATACTCTGTTCCACACCTGAGACTAACTGCACATGGTGACTCTGGATCCCCTCTGGGTCTCAGCCTGACATGGTGACTCTGGTCCCCATCTGGACGTTACCTAGACCAGGTGAATCTGGTACCAATCTAGGCCGCAACTTGGCCTGGAGACTCTGGTCCTCAACTGGGCCTCACCGGGACCTAGTGAACATGCTCCCCACCTGCGCCTCATCTGGACCTGGTGACTCTGGTTCTACCTGGGCATCATCGGGACATAGTTACTCTATTCCCCACTGGGACTGAACTGATCCTGGTAACTCTGGTCCTGACTTTGACCTCTTCTGTACCAGGTCACACTGGCTCCACCTGGGCCTCACCTGTAACTGGTGACTCTGACATAAGCATGGCCTCACCTGACCTGGTGACTGTGGTTCCCATCGTGACCTCATCTGGACCTCATGTCTCTGGTCCCACCTGGGCCTCACCAGGACCTGGTGTCTCTGGTACCCACCTGGGTAGCATCAGGATATGGTTACACTATTCACTAACAGTGACCCAGCCGGACCTATTATCTCTGGTCTTCACCTGGGCCACACCTGGACATGGTGACACTGGTTCCCACCTGGGTCTCACCTGGACATGGTGAGTCGGATCCCCACCTGGTCCTCACCTGTAACTGGTGATTCTCGTTCCCACATGGACATCATGTGGACATGGTGGCTGCAGTGTTTCTAGCTTCTCATGTACCTCGTGACTCTGGTCCCCACCAGGGCCTCACCGGGACCTGGTGAGTGTGGTTGCCACCTGCACCTCACTTGGACCTGGTGATTCTGGTCTGCACCCGAGACTACCCTGGATCTGGTGACTGTCGTCCCCACCTGGGCTTCACCTGGATTTGGGGACTCCGGTCCCCATCTGGGCATCACCTGGCCCTGTTGACCATGGTCCTGAACTGGGCAAAATTGGGACCCTGTGACTGAGTTCCACAACTGGACCTCACATTGACCAGGTGACTCTGGTCCCACTCTGGGTCTCACCGTGCCCTAGTGACTGTGGACACCACTTTGGCCTTACTTGGACCTGCTGACCCTGGTTGCCACCTGCGCCTGACCTCGAACTGTTTACTCTGGTTCTTTCAAGTGCCTCCCCTGTACCTGGTGATCCTGGTGCCCACCTGGGCCTCACCTGGACGTGGTGACTCTTGTCACCACCGGGGACTCACCTGGAGCTGGTTACTGTGGTCCACACGTGAGCCTCAAGTAGACCTGTTGACCATGGTCCCCAAGCCGGCCTCACATGGACCTGTTGCCTCTGATCCCCACTGGTGCCTCACATGTACCTGGTAACTCTGGTCCTCACCTGGGCCTCATCTGCACCTAGAGACTCTGGTCCACACCTGGACTTCACCTGGATCTGGTGACTCTGGTCCCCACCTGGAACTCACCTCGATCTGGTGACTCTGGTCCTCAGTTTGGCCTCACCTGGACCTGGTGTCTCTCGTCTCCACTTTGACCTAACTCAGAACTGCTGAATCTTGCCCCACCTAGGCCGCACCCAGACCTGGTCACTCTTGGCCCCAGCTATGCCTCAATTCGACCTGATGAATCTGCTCCTCACGTGGGCCTCACATGGACCTGGGACTCAGCTGGATAGAGTGGCTCTGGTTCCCAAAAGGCGCTCACCTGATACTGGTGACTCTGGTCTTATTCTATGCCTCACCATGACCTAGTGATTCTCTTCCCCATCTGGGCCTGCATGGCCTTAGTGACTCTGGTCCTCACCCAGGCATCATTGGGACCTGGATACTCTATGCCACACCTGGGCCTCACTTTGACCAGAGACCTCTGGTCCCATTCTGGGCCTCAAACTAAACTGGTTACTCTGGTTACCCCTTTAGACCTCACCCTTACCTGGTGACTGTGGTCACCCCTTGGGCTTCACTTGGGCCTGGTGAATCTGGTCCTAAGCTGGTCCACACGTGGATCTGGTGACTGGGCGCCACCTGGGCCTCACCTGGATTTGGTGAATCCTGTTGCCATCTGCGCCTCACCTGGACTTTGTGACTGTGGTCCCACCTGGAACTCACCTGGATCTGGTGGCTCTGGTTCCCATATGGGGCTCTCCTGGACCTGGTTCCTGTGGTCTCCATCTGGCCTCACTTCGATCACAATGACTCTGATCCATGTTTGGGCCTCTCCTGGACCTGTTGACTCTGGTCCTTACCTGAGTATCATTGGGTCCTGGATACTCTCTTATATACCTGGGCCTCACCTGGACCTGGTGACTGTGATCCCACTGGGCCTCACCAGGACGAGGTGACTGGTTCCCACAGGGACCTCACCTGGACGTGGTGACACAGGTCCTCATATGGTCATCATGGGTCCTGGTATCTCAGTTCCACATCGGGGCCTCACCTGGACCTAGTGATTCTCGTCCGACTCTGGATCTCTCCCTGACGTGCTGACTCTGGTCCCCACTTGGATATCACCAGAACCGGGTGACGCTGGTCCCCCTATGGGTTTCACCCGGAGCTGGGGACACTGGTCCTCAACTGGTCCTCGAAAGGACCTGGTGATTCTACTCCTCACTTAGGCCTCTTCTGGACCTTGTGACTCTTTTCCTACCTGGCATCAATGGGACATGGTTACTCTGTTCCCCACCTGGGCCTCACCTGGACATTATAACTTTGCTCCACACTTTGGCCTCAACTGGTCCTGATGACCCTGGTCCCCCCACCTAGGCCTCAATCTGGACCTGGTGACTTGTCTCTACCTGGGTCTTACCTGGACCTGGTGACTCTCGTTCCCACATGAACCACATCTGAACCTGGTGACTGTGGTGTTCTTGTAGACTCACATTTACCTGGTGACTCCGGTCCCCACTTGGGCCTCACCTGGAACTGGTGACTCTGGTCTGCAGGTTGGCCTCACTGGACCTGGTGAGTGGGGTTGCCACCAGGACCTCACCCATACCTGGTGACTTTGGTCCCTACCTGGGCATCATCGGGACATGGTTCCACTGCATGGCCTGCAGGTTGGCCTCAGCTGGACCTGGTATCTCTCGTCCCTACCTGGCATCTACGGGACATGGTTCCTCTGCATGGCCTGCAGGTTGGCCTCACCTGGACCTGGTGAGTGGGGTTGCCACCTGGACCTCACCCATACCTGGTGCCTCCGGTCCCCACTAGGGACTCAACTGGATATGGTGACTGTGGCCTGCAGGATGGCCTCACCTGGACCTGGTGAGTGGGGTTGCCACTCCATACCTGGTGACTCAGGTCCCCAGGTGGGCCTATTGGACCTGGTGTATCTGGTCCTTACCTGGTCCTCTCCCAGACCCGGGGACTCTGGTCACCACCTGGGCCTCACCTGGACCTGGTGAATCTGGTCCCCATCTGGGCCTCACCCAGTCCTGGTGACTTTGTTCCCCACCTGGACCTGATTGCTGTGGACTCCTTCTTGGCCTCACCTGGAACTGGTGAGTCTGATCCTATCTGCCCGTCACCCAGATCTGGTCACTCTGGTCCTCACCTGTGGACCATTATGACCTGGATACTCTGTTTCACACCTGAGCCTCAACTGGACATGATGTCTCTGGATCCACTCTGGGCCTCACCCTGACATTGTGACTCTAGTCCCCATCTGGATGTCACCTAGACCAGGTGAATCTGGTACCCCTCTAGGCCTCAACTAGACCTGGTGACTCTAGTCCTCAACTGGGTCTCACCGGGACCTAGTGAACATACTCCCCACCTGCGCCTCATCTGGACCTTGTGACTCTGTTTCTACGTGGGAATCATCGAGTCATGGTTACTGTATTCCACACTGGGACTGACCTGATCTTGGACCTGCTGACTCTCGTTCCAACCTGGACCTCTCCTAATCTGGTGACTCTGGTCCTCAGTTTGATGTCAACTGGACCTATATTTCTCGTCCCCCCTTGGACCTAACTCAGAACTGCTGAATCTTGCCCCACTTGGGCCGCACCCAGACCTGGTGACTCTTGTACCCAGCTATGCTTCAATTCGACCTGATGAATCTGGTCCTCACGTGGGCCTCACATGGACCTGGGACTCAGCTGGATTGAGTGGCTCCGGATCCCACAAGGGGCTCACCTGATACTGCTGACTGTGGTCTTATTTTATGCTTCAGCAGGACCTAGTGATTCTGTTCCCCATCTGGGCCTGCATGGCCCTAGTGACTCTGGTCCTCACCCAGGCGTCATTGGGACCTGGATACTCTATTCCACACCTGGGCCTCACTTGGACCAGGGACCTCTGGTCCCATTCCGGGTCTCATCTAAACTGGTTACTCTGGTTCCTCCTCTGGGCCTCACTCTTACATGGTGACTCTGGTCACCCCTTGGGATTCAGCTAGGCATGGTGAATCTGGTCCTTACCTGGTCCGCACGTGGATCTGGTGACTGGTCGCCACCTGGGTCTCACCTGGACTTGGTGAATCCTGGTACCACTTGCGCCTCACCTGTACCTTGTGACTGTGGTCCCACCTGGACCTCACCGGGATCTGGTGTCTCTGGTTCCCATAGGGACTCTCCTGGACCTGGTTCCTGTGGTCTCCATCTGGCCTCACCTGGAACACAATGAATCTGATCCATATTTGGGCCTCTCCTGGACCTGTTGACTCTGGTCCTTACCTGGGCATCATTGGGACCTGGATACTCTCTTATATACCTGGGCCTCAACTGGACCTGGTGACTGTGGTCCCACCTGGGCCTCACCTGGACGAGGTGACTGGTTCCCACAGGGACCTCAACTGGACCTGGTGACTCAGGTCCTCATATGGGCATCATGGGACCTGGTTTCTCTGTTCCACATCGGGGCCTCACCTGGACCTTGTGATTCTCATCCCACTCTGGGCCTCATCCTGACGTGGTGACTCTGGTCCACACCTGGATATCACCAGTCCGGGTGACTCAGGTCCCCCTCTGGGACTCACCCGGAGCTGGGGACACTGGTCCTCAACTGGACCTCAACAGGACCTGGTGAATCTACTCCTCACTTAGGCCTCGTCTGGACCTTGTGACTCTTTTCCCACCTGGCATCAATGGGACATGGTTACTCTGTTTCCGACATGGGCCTCACCTTGACATGATAACTTTGCTCCACACTTTGGCCTCAACTGGTCCTGATGACTCTGGTCCCCCCACCTAGGCCTCAATCTGTCCTTGGTGACTGTGGTCCCCACCTGGGTCTCACCTGGACCTGGTGACTCTCGTTCCCACATGACCCACACCTGGACCTGGTGACTGTGGTGTTCTTATAGACTCACATTTACCTGGTGTCTCCTGTCCCCACTAGGGCCTCACTTGCATCTGGTGACTCTGGCCTGCAGGTTGGCCTCACCTGGACCTGGTGAGTGGGGTTGCCACCTGGGCCTCACCCATACCTGGTGACTCAGGTCCCCACGTGGGCCTTTGGACCTGGTGAATCTCGTCCTTACCTGGTCCTCTCCCAGACCCGGGGACTCTGGTCAACACCTGGGCCTCACCTGGACCTGGTGAATCTGGTCCCCATCTGGGCCTCACCCAGTCTTGGTGTCTTTGTTCCCCACCTGGACCTGATTGCTGTGGACGCTTTCTTGGCCTCACCTGGAACTGGTGACTCTGATCCTATCTCGCGTCACCCAGATCTGGTGACTCTGGTCCTCACCTGGGCATCATTGGTACCCGGTTACTCTGTTCCACACCTGAGCCTCACCTGGACATGATGACTCTGGAACCTCTCTGGGCCTCACCCTGACCTGGTGACTCTGGTCCCCATCCGGATGTCACCTGGACCAGGTGATTCTGGTACCCCTCTAGGCCTCATCCAGATCTTGTGACTCTGGTACTAAACTGGTCTTCAACTGGACCTAGTGATTATGCTCCATCTGGGCCTCATTTGGACCTGGTGGCTCTGGTCCCTACCTGTGCATCATCGGGACATGTTTCCACTGCATGGCCTGTTGGATGGCCTTAACTGGATCTGGTAAATCTGTTCCCTACCTGGGCATCATTGGGACACGGTTCCTCTGCATGGCCTGCAGGTTGGACTCACCTGGACCTGGTGAGTTGCGTTGACACATGGGCCTCACCCATACCTGGTGACACAGGTCCGCACGTGGGCCTCACTTGGTTCTGGTGAATCTGATCTTTACCTGGTCCTCACCCGGAACGGTAACTCTGGTCACCACCTGGCAATGACCTGGACCTGGTGAATCTGGTCCCCATCTAGGCCTCACCCAGTCCTGGTGACTTTGTTCCCCACCTGGACCTGATTGCTGTGGACTCCTTCTTGGCCTCACCTGGAACCGTTGACTCTGATCCTCACTGGGCCTCTCCCAGATCTGGTGACTCTGGTCCTCACCTGTGGATCATTATGACCTGGATACTCTGTTCCACACCTGAGTCCACCTGCGCATGATGACTCTGGAACCCCTCTGGGCCTCACCCTGACATGGTGATCTGGTCCCCATCTGGGTGTCACCTGGACCAGGTGAATCTGGTACCCCTCTAGGCCTCAACTAGACCTGGTGACTCTGGTCCTCATATGGGCATCATGGGACCTGGTTTCTCAGTTCCATATCCGGGTCTCACATGGACCTAGTGATTCTCGTCCCTTCTGGGCCTCACCTGACGTGGTGACTCTGGTCCCCACCTGGATATCACCAGAACCGGGTGACTCTGGTACCCCTCTGGGACTCACCCGGAGCTGGGGACACTGGTCCTCAAGTGGACAACAGGACCTGGTGAATCTCCTCCTCACTTAGGCCTCGTCTGGACCTTGTGACTCTTTTCCCACTTGGCATCAATGGGACATGGTTAGTCTGTTCACCACCTGGCCTCAAATGGATATGATAACTTTGCTCCACACTTTGGCCTCAACTGGTCCTGATGACTCTGGTCCCCGCACCTAGGCCTCGTCTGGACCTGGTGACTGTGGTCCCCATCTGGGTCTCACCTGGACCTGGTGACTCTCGTTCCCACATGAACCACACCTGGACCTGGTAACTGTGGTGTTCTTGTAGACTCACATTTACCTGGTGACTCCGGGCCTACTAGGGCCTCACCTGGATCTGGTGACTCAGGCCTACAGGTTGGCCTCACCTGCACCTGGTGAGTGGGGTTGCCACCTGGGCCTCAACCATACCTAGTGACTCAGGTCACGACGTGGGCCTCTTGGACCTGGTGAATCTGGTCCTTACCTGGTCCTCTCCCAGACCCAGGGACTCTGGTCACCACCTTGGCCTCACCTGGATCTGGTGAATCTGGTCCCCACCTGGGCCTCACCCAGTATTGGAGACTTTTTTCCCCACCTGGACTTGATTGGTGTGGACTCTTTCTTGGACTCACCTTGAACTCTTGACTCTGATCCTATCTGTGCGTCACCCGGACTTGGTGACTCTGGTCCTCACCTGGGCATCATTGGTGCCTGGTGACTCTGTTACATACCTGAGCCTCAGCGGGACATGATTACTCTGGAACCTCTCTGGGCCTCACCCTCACCTGGTGACTCTGGTCCCCATCTGGGTGTCACCTGGACCAGGTGATTCTGGTACCCCTCTAGGCCTCAACCAGATCTGGTGACTCTGGTCCTCAACTGGGCCTCACCTGGACCTAGTGAATATGCTCAATGTGGGCCTCATTTGGACCTGGTGACTCTGGTACCTACCTGGCATCATCGGGATATGGTTCCACTGCATGGCCTGCAGGTTGGCCTCAACTGGACCTGGTGACTGGGGTTGCCACCTGGGCCTCACTCATACCTGGTGACAAAGGCCCCACGTGGGCCTAACTTGGATCTGGTGAATCTGGTCCTATCCTGGTCCTCACCCGGAACTGGTAACTCTTTTCACAACCTGGGAATCACCTGGACCTCGTGAATCTGGTCCCCATCTGGGCCTCACCCAGTCCTGGTGACTTTGCTCCCCGCCTGGACCTGATTGCTGTGCACTCCTACTTGGCCTCACCTGGAACTGCTGACTCTGATCCTTACTGGGCCTCACCCAGATCTGGTGACTCTGGTCCTCACCTGTGGACCATTATGGCCTGGATACTCTGTTCCACACCTGAGCCTCACCTGGACAGGATGACTCTGGATCCACTCTGGGCCTCACCCTGACATGGTGACATGGGCCACATCTGGATATCACCAAGACCAGGTGAATCTGGTACCCCTCTAGGCCTCAACTTCACCTGGTGACTCTGGGCGTCAACTGGGCCTCACCGGGACCTAGTGAATATGCTCCCCACCTCCGCCTCATCTGGACCTGGCGTATCTGGTTCTACCTGGGAATCATTGGGACATGGTTACTCTATTCCCCACTGGGACTGACCTGATCCTGGTAACTCTGGTCCTGACTTTGGCCTCTTCTGTACCAGGTGACTCTGGCTCCACCTGGGCCTCACCTGTAACTGGTGACTCTGATGTAAGCATGGCCTCACCTGACCTGGTGACTGTGGTTCCCATCGTGACATCATCTGGACCTCAGGTCTCTGGTCCCACCTGGGTCTCACCAGGCCCTGGTGTCTCTGGTTCCCACCTGGGTAGCATCAGGATATGGTTACACTGTTCACTAACAGTGACCCATCCGGACCTATTAACTCTGGTCTTCACCTGGGCCACACCTGGACGTGGTGACACTGGTTCCCACCTGGGTCTCACCTGGACATGGTGAGTCGGATCCCCCCTGGTCCTCACCTGCAACTGGTGATTATCGTTCCACATGGACAACATATGGACCTGGTGGCTGCAGTGTTTCTAGCTTCTCATGTACCTCGTGACTCTGGTCCCCACCAGGGTCTCACCGGGACCTGGTGAGTGTGGTTGTCACCTGCACCTCACCAGCACCTGGTGATTTGGTCTGCACCCGAGACTACCCTGGATCTGGTGACTGTGGGCCCCACCTGGGCTTCACCTGGATTTGGGGACTCCGGTCCCCATCTGGGCCTCACCTGGCCCTGTTGACCATGGTCCTCAATTGGGCAAAATTGGGACCCGGTGACTGAGTTCCATAACTGGACCTCACCTGGACCAGGTGACTCTGGTTCCCCTCTGGGTCTCACCGTGCCCTAGTGACTGTGAACCCCACTTTGGCCTGACTTGCACCTGCTGAACCTGGTTGCCACCAGCGCTTGACCTCCATCTGTTGACTCTGGTTCTTTCAATGGCCTCCCATGTACCTGGTGATCCTGGTCCCCACCTGGGCCTCACCTGGATGTGGTGACTCTTGTCACCACCGGGGACTCACCTGGACGTGCTTACTGTGTTCCACACCTGGGCCTCAAGTAGACCTGTTATCCATGTTCCCCAAGCCGGGCTCACATGGACCTGTTGCCTCTGATATCCACCGGGGCCTCACGTGTACCTGGTAACTATGGTCCCCACCTGGGCCTCATCTGGACCTAGTGACTCTGGTCCCCACCTGGGCTTCACCTGGATCTGGTGACTCTGTTCCCCACCTTGACTTCACATGGATCTGATGACCTTGCTCCCCCCCTGTACCTCTCCTGGACCTGGTGACTCTCTTTCCAACATGTACCTCACCTGGATCTGGTGACTCTGGTCCTCACTTTGTCGTCACCTGGGCCTGGTGTCTCTCGTCCCCACTTTGACTTAACTCAGAACTGCTGAATCTTGCCCCACCTAGGCCGCACCCAGACCCGGTGACTCTTGTCCCCAGCTATGCCTCAATTCGACCTGATGAATCTGGTCCTCACGTGGGCCTCACATTGACCTGACTCAGCTGGATAGATTGGCTCTGGTTCCCAAAAGGGGCTCACCTGATACTGGTGACTATGGTCTTATTCTATGCCTCACCAGGAACTAGTGATTCTGTTCCCCATCTGAGCCTGCATGGCCCTAGTGACTCTGGTCCTCACCCAGGCATCATTGGGACCTGGATATTCTATTCCACACCTGGGCCTCACTCTGACCAGTGACTTCTGGTCCCATTCTGGGCCTCAAACTAAACTGGTTATTCTGATTACCCTTCTGGGCCTCACCCTTACCTACTGACTCTGGTCACCCCTTGGGGTTCACTTGGGCCTGGTCAATCTGGTCCTTAGCTGGTCCGCACCTGGATCTGGTGAATGGTCGCCACTTGGGCCTCACCTGGACTTGGTGAATCCTGTTGCCACCTGAGCCTCACCTGGATCTTTTGACAGTAGTCCAACCTGGACCTCACCTGGATCTGGTGGCTATGGTTCCCATATGGGGCTCTCCTGGACCTGGTTCATGTGGTCTCCATCTGGCCTCACCTGGAACACAATGAGTCTGATCCATATATGGTCCTCTCCTGGACCTGTTGACTCTGGTCCTTACCTGGGCATCATTGGAACCTGGATAATCTCTATATACCTGGGCTCACCTGGGCCTGGTGACTGTGGTCCCACCTGGGCCTCACCTGGACGAGGTGACTGGTTCCCACAGGGACCTCACCTGGACCTGGTGACTCAGGTCCTCATATGGGCATCATGGGACCAGGGTTCTCAGTTCCACATCGGGGTCTCATCTGGACCTAGTGATTCTCGTCCCCCTCTGGGCCTCACCCTGACGTGGTGACTCTGGTCCCCACCTGGATATCACCAGAATCGGGTGACATTGGTCCCCCTCTGAGACTCACCCGGAGCTGGGGACACTGGTCCTCAACTGGGCCTCAACAGGACCTGGTGAATCTACTCCTCACTAAGGCCTCGTCTGGACCTGGTGACTCTTTACCCACCTGGCATTAATGGGACATGGTTACTCTTCCCCACCTGGGCCTCACATGGACATGATAACTTTGCTCCACACTTTGGCCTCAACTGGTCCTGATGACTCTGGTCCCCCGACATAGGCCTCAATCTGGAGCTGGTGACTGTGGTCCCCACCTGGGTTTCACCTGGACCTGGGGACTCTCTTTCCCACATGCACCACACCAAATCCTGGTGACTGTGTTGTTCTTGTAGAATCACTTTTAACTGGTGACTCCAGTCCCCACTAGGGCCTCAAGTGAATCGGGTGACTTGGCCTGCAGGTTGGCCTAACATGGACCTGGTTAATGGGGATGCCACTTGGCCCTCACCCATACTTGGTGACTCAGGTCTCCACGTGGGCCTCTTGGACCTGTTGAATCTGGTCCTTACCTGGTCCTCTCCCAGACCCGGGGACTCTGGTCACCACCTGGGCCTCACCTGGACCTGGTGAATCCGGTCCCCATCTGGGCCTCACTCAGTCCTGGTGACTTTGATCCCAAATTTGACCTGATTGCTGTGGACTCTTTCATGGCCTCATCTGGACCTGGTGACTCTGATCCTATCTGCGTGTCACCCAGACTTGGTGACTCTGGTCCTCACCTGGGCATCATTGGCACCTGGTGACTCTGTTCCACACCTGAGCCTCTCCTGGACATGAGGCTCTGGACTCTCGAACCACTCTGGGCCTAACCCTTACCTGGTGACTCTGGTTACTCCTTGGGCTTCAATTGGGCCAGTTGAATCTCTTTCTTAGCTGGTCCGCACCTGGATCTGGTGACAGGTCACCACGTGAGCCTCACCTGGACTTGGTGAATCATGTTGCCACCTGCGCCTCACCTGGACCTTGTGACTGTGGTCCCTCCTGGACCTCACCTGGATCTGGTGGCTCTGGTTCCCATATGAGGCTCTCCTGGACCTGGTTCCTGTGGTCTCCATCTGGCCTCACCTTGAACACAATGACTCTGATCCATATTTGGGCCTCTCCTGGACCTGTTGACTCTGGTCCTTACTTGTGTATCATTGGGACCTGGATACTCTCTTATATACCTGGGCCTCACCAGGACCTGGTGACTGTGGTCCCACCTGGGCCTCACCTGGACGGGTAGACTGGTTCCCACAGGGACATCACCTGGACCTGGTGACTCAGGTCCTCATATGGGCATCTTGGGACCTGGTTTCTCAGTTCCACATCGGGGCCTCACCTGAACCTAGTGATTCTCGTGCCCCACTGGGCTTCGCCCTGACTTGTGACACTGGTCCCCACCTGGATATCACCAGAACCGGGTGACACACCCGGAGCTGGGGACACTGGTCCTCAGCTGGGGCTCAACAGGACCTGGTGAATCTACTCCAAACTTAGGCTTCGTCTGGACCTTGTGACTCTTTTCCCACCTGGCATCAATGGGACATGGTTACTCTGTTCCCCACCTGGGCCTCACCTGGACATGATAACTTTGCTGCACAATTTGGCCTCACCTGGTCCTGATGACTCTGGTCCCGCCACCTAGTCCTCAGTCTGGACCTGGTGACTGTGGTCCCCACCTGGTTCTCACCTGGACCTGGTGTCTCTCGTTCCCACAAGAACCACACCTGGACTTGGTGACTCCGGTCCCCACTAGGGTCTCACGTGGATCTGGTGTCTCTGGCCTACTGGTTTGCCTCACCTGGACCTGGTGAGTGGGGTTGCCACCCCATACCTGTTGACTCAGTTCCCCACGTGGGCGTCTTGTACCTGGTGAATCTGGTCCTTACCTGGTCCACTCCCAGATCCGGGGACTCTGGTCACCACCTGGGACTCACCTGGACCTGTTGAATCTGGTCCCCATCTGGGCCTCACCCAGTCCTGGTGACTGTGTTCCCCACCTGGACCTGATTGCTGTGGACTCTTTCTTGGCCTCACCTGGAACTGGTGACTCTGATCCTATCTGCGCGTCACCCAGATCTGGTCACTCTTGTCCTCACGTGTGGACCACAATGACCTGGACACTCTGTTCCACACTTGAGCCTCACCTGGACATGATGACTCTGGAGCCTCTCTGGGCCTCACCCTGACCTGCTGACTCTGGTCCCCATCTGGATGTCACCTGGACCAGGGGATTCTGGTACCCCTCTGGACCTCAACCAGTTCTGGTGACTCTGGTCCTCAACTGGGCCTCACCTGGACCTAGTGAATATGCTCCATCTGGGCCTCATTTGGACCTGGTGACTCTGGTCCCTACCTGGGCATCATCGGGACATTGTTCCACCGCATGGCCTGCAGGTTGGCCTCACCTGGACCTGGTAACTCTGGTCCCTACCTGGGCATCATCGTGACACGGTTCCTCTGCATGGCCTATAGGTTGGCCTCACCTTGAACTGGTGAGTGGGGTTGCCACGTGTGCCTCACCCATACCTGGTGACACAGGCCCCCACGTGGGCCTCACTTGGACCTGGTGAATATGGTCCTTACTTGATCCTCACCCGGAACTGGTAACTCTGGTCATCATCTGGGAATCTCCTGGACCTTGTGAATCTGGTCTGCATCTGGGCCTCACCCAGTCCTGGTGACTTTGTTCCCCACCTGGACCTGATTGCTGTGATCTCCTTATTGGCCTCACCGGGAACTGGTGCCTCTGATCCTAACTGTCCTCACCCAGATCTGGTGACTCTATCCTCACCTGTGGACCATTATGACCTGGACACTCTGTTCCACACCTGAGCCTCACCTGGTCATGATGACTCTGGATCCCCTCTGGGCCTCAGCCTGACATGGTGACTCTGGTCCCCATCTGGATATCACCAAGACCAGGTGAATCTGGTACCTCTCTATGCCTCAACTAGACCTGGTGACTCTACTCCTCAACTGCGCCTCAACGGGACCTAGTGAATATGTTCCCCACCTGCGCCTCATCTGGACCTGGTGACGCTGGTTCTACCTGGGCATCATCGGGACATGGTTACTTTATTCCCCACTGGGACTGACCTGATCCTGGTAACTCTAGTCCTGATTTTGACCTCTTCTGTACTAGGTGACTCTGGCTCAACCTGGGCCTCACCTGTAACTGGTGACTCTGACCTAAGCATGGCCTCACCTGACCTGGTGACTGTGGTTCCCATCGGGACCTCACCTGGACCTCATGTCTCTTGTTCCACCTGGGCTTCACCAGGTCCTGGTGTCTCTGGTCCCCACCTGGGTAGCATCAGGATATGGTTACACTGTTCAATAACAGTGACCCAGCTGGACCTATTAACTGTGGTCTTCACCTGGGGAACACCTGGACATGGTGACACTGGTTCTCACCTGGGTCTCACCGGGACATGGTGAGTCTGATCCCCACCTGGACCTCAATGTAACTGGTGATTCTCGTTCCCACATGGACATCATGTGGACCTGGTGGCTGCAGTGTTTCTAGCTTCTCATGCACCTCGTGGCTCTGGTCCCCACCAGGGCCTCACCGGGACCTGGTGAGTGTGGTTGCCACCTGCACCTCACCTGGACTTTGCTGATTCTTGTCTGCCCCTGAGACTACCCTGGATCTGGTGACTGTGGTCCCCACCTGGGCTTCACCAGGATTTGGGGACTCCGGTCCCCATCTGGGCCTCACCTGGCCCTGATGACCCTGGTCCTCAACTGGGCACAATTGGGACCCGGTGACTGTGTTCCACAACTGGACCTCACCTGGACCATGTGACTCTGGTCCCCCTCTGGGTCTCACCGTGCCTTAGGGACTGTGAATCCAACTTTGGCCTGATTTGGACCTGCTGACGCTGGTTGCCAACTGCGCCTGACCTCGAACTGTTGACTCTGGTTCGTTCAAGGGCCTACCCTGTACCTGGTGATCCTGGTCCCCACCTGGGACTCACCTGGACGTGGTGACTCGTCACCACCGGGGACTTACCTGGACTTGCTTACTGTGTTCCACATCTGGGCCTCAAGTAGACTTGTTGAACATGGTCTCCAAGCCGGCCTCACATGGACATGTTGCCTCTGATCCCCACCGGGGCCTCACGTGTACCTGGTATCTCTGGTCCTAACCAGGGCCTCATCTGAACCTAGTGACTCTGGTCCCCACCTGGGCTTCACCTGATTCTGGTGACTCTGGTCCCCACCTGGACCTCACCTGGATCTGGTGACTCTGGTCCCACCTGGACGTCTCCTGGACCTGGTGACTCTCTTTCCAACATGGACCTCATCTGGATCTGGTGACTCTGGTCCTCAGTTTCGCCTTTCCTGGACCTGGTGTCTCTCATCCCCACTTTCACCTAACTCAGAACGGCTGAATCATGCCCCACCTAGGTCGCACCCAGACCTGGTGACTCTTGTCCCCAGCTATGCCTCAATTCGACCTGATGAATCTTGTCCTCACATGGGCCTCACATGGACCTGGGACTCAGCTGGATTGAGTGGCTCTGGTTCCCACAAGGGGCTCACCTGATTCTGGTGACTCTGGTCTTATTGTATGCCTCACCAGGATCTAGTGATTCTGTTCCCCATCTGGGCCTGCATGACCCTAGTGACTCTGGTCCTCAACCAGGCATCATTGGGATCTGGATAATCTATTCCACCCCAGGGCGTCACTCTGACCAGGGACCTCTGGTCCCATTCTGGGCCTCGAACTAAACTGGTTACTCTGGTTATCCCTCTGGGCCTCACCCTTTCCTGGTGACTTTAGTCACCCCTTGGGCTTCACTTGGGCCTGGAGAATCTGGTCCTTAGCTGGTCCACACATGGATTTGTTGACAGGTCGCCACCTGGGCCTCAACTGGACATGGTGAATCCTGTTGCCACCTGCGCCTGCCCTGGACCTTGTGACTGTGGTCCCACCTGGACCTCACCTGGATCTGGTGGATCTGGTTCCCATATGGCGCTCTCCTGGTCCTGGTTCCTGTGGTCTCCATCTGGCCTCACCTAGAACACAATGACTCTGATCCATATTTGGGCCTCTCCTGGACCTGTTGACTCTGGTCCTTCCCTGGGCATCATTGGGACCTGGATACTCTCTTATATACCTGGGCCTCACCTGGACCTTCTGACTGTGGTCCCACCTGGGCCTCACCTGGACGAGGTGACTGGTTCCCACAGGGACCTCAACTGGACCTGGTGACTCAGGTCCTCATCGGGGCCTCACCTGGACCTAGTGATTCTCGTCCCTCTCTGGTCCTCACCCTGACGTGGTGACTCTGGTCCCCACCTGGATATCACCAGAACCGGGTGACTCTGGTTCCCCTCTGGGACTCACCGGGAGCTGGGGACACTGATCCTCAACTCGGCCTCAACAGGACCTGGTGAATCTATTCCTCACTTAGGCCTCGTCTGGACCTTCTGACTCTTTTCCCAACTGGCATCAATGGGACATGGTTACTCTGTTCCCCACCTAGGTCTCAACTGGACATGATAACTTTGCTCAACACTTTCGCCTCAACTGGTCCTGATGAATCTGGACCCCCCACCTAGGCCTCAATCTCGAACTGGTGACTGTGGTCCCCACCTGGGTCTCACCTGGACCTGGTGACTCTCGTTCCCACATGAACCACACCTGGACATGGTGACTGTGGTGTTCTTGTAGACTCACATTTACCTGGTGACTCCGGTCCCCACTGGGTCCTCACCTGGATCTGGTGACTCTGGCCTGCATGTTGGCCTCCCCTGGACCTGATGAGTGGGGTTCCAACCTGGGCCTCACACATATCTGGTGACTCAGGTCCCCACGTGGGCCTCTTTGACCTGTTAATCTGGTCCTTACCTCTACCTCTCCCAGACCCGGGGACTCTGCTCACCACCTGGGCCTCATCTGGACCTGGTGAATCTGGTCCCCATCTGGGCCTCACCCATTCCTGGTGACTTTGTTCGCCACCTGGACCTCATTGTTGTGGTCTCTTTCTTTTTTTTTTTTTTTTTTTTTTTTTGTGGTCTCTTTCTTGACCTCACCTTGAACTGGTGACTCTGATCGTATCTGCACGTCATCCAGATCTGGTGACTCTGGTCCTCACCTGTGCATCATTGGTACCTGGTGACTCTGTTCCACACCTGAGCCTCACCTGGACATGTTGACTCTGGAACGTCTCTGGGCCTCACCCTGACCTGGTGACTCTGGTCCCCATCTGGATGTCACCTGGTCCAGGTGATTCTGGTACCCCTCTAGGACTCAACCAGATCTGGTTAATGTGATCCTCAACTGGGCCTCACCTGCACCTAGTGAATATGCTCCATGTGGGCCTCATTTGGACCTGTTGACTCTGATCCCTACCTGGGCATCATTGGGACCTGTTTCCAAAGCATGGCCTGCAGGTTGGACTCACCTGGACCTGGTAACTCTGGTTCCTACCTGGGCATCATCGGGACATGTTCCACTGCATGGCCTGCAGGTTGGCCTCACTGGACCTGAGAACTCTAGCCCCTACCTCGGCATCATCGGGACATGGTTCCTCTGCATGGCCTGCAGGTTGGCCTCACCTGGACCTGGTGAGTGGGGTTGTCATTTGTGCCTCACACATGCCTGGTGACAGGTCCCCACGTGGGCCTCACTTGGACCTGGTGAATCTGGTCCTTACCTGGTCCTCACCTGGAACTCGTAACTCTGTTCACCACCTGGGAATCACCTGGACCTGGTGAATCTGGTCCCCATCTGGGCCTCACCCAGTCCTCGTGACTTTTTTCCCCACCTGGACCTGATCCCTGTGGACTCCTTCTTAGCCTCACCTGGACTGTTGACTCTGATCCTAACTGGGCCTCACCCAGATCTGTTGACTCTGGTCCTCACCTGTGGACCATTATGACCTGGATACTCTGTTCCACACCTGAGACTCACCTGGACATGATGACTCTGGATCCCCTCTGGGCCTCTCCCTGACATGGTGACTCATGTCCCCATCTGGAAGGTACCTAGACCAGGTGAATCTGGTACCCCTCTAGGCCTCAACTAGACCTGGTGACTCTGGTCCTCTACTGGTTCTCAATGGGAAGTAGTGAATATGCTCCCCACCTTCGCCTCATCTGGACCTGGTGACTCTGGCTCCACCTGGGCCTCACCTGTAACTGGTGACTCTGATCCTAAGCATGGCCTCACCTGACCTGGTGACTGGGGTTTCCATCGGGACCTCACCTGGACCTCATGTCTCTGGTCCCACCTGGGTCTCACCAGGACCTTGTGTCTCTGGTTACCACCCGGGTAGCATCAGGATATGGTTACACTGTTCACTATCAGTGACCCAGCCGGACCTGTTAACTCTGGTCTTCACCTGGGCCACACCTGGACATGGTGACACTCGTTCCCACCTGGGTCTCACCTGGACATGTTGATTCGGATCCCCACCTGGGTCTCACCTGTAACTGGTGATTTTCGTTCCCACATGGACATCATGTGGATCTGGTGGCTGCAGTGTTTCTAGCTTCTCATGTACCTCGTGACTCTGGTCCCCACCAGGGCCTCACCGGGACCTGGTGAGTGTGGTTTCCACCTGCACCTCACCTGGACCTGGTGATTCTGGTCTGCACCTGAGACTACCCTGGATCTGGTGACTGTGGTCCCCACCTGGGCTTCACCTGGATTTGGGGACTCCGGTCCCCATCTGGGCCACACCTGGCCCTGTTGACCATGGTCCTCAACTGTGCAGAATTGGGACCCGGTGACTTTGTTCCACAACTGGACGTCACCTGAACCATGTGACTCTGGTCCGCCTCCGGGTCTCACCGTGCCCTAATGACTCTGAACCCCACTTTGGCCTGACTTGAACCTGCTGACCTTGGTTGCCACCTGTGCCTGACCTCAAACTGTTGACTCTGGTTCTTTCAAAGGCCTCCCCAGTACCTGGTGATCCTGGTACCCACCTGGGTCTCACCTGGACGTGGTGACTCTTGTCACCACCGGAGACTCACCTGGACCTGCTTACTGTGTTCCACACATGGGCCTCAAGTAGACCTGTTGACCATGGTCCCCAAGCCGGCCTCACATGGACCTGTTGCCTCTGAATCCCACCGGGGTCTCACGTGTACCTGGAAACCTTGGTCCTCACCTGGGCCTCATCTGGACCTAGTGACTCTGGTCCCCACCTGGGCTTCACTTGGATCTGGTGACTCTGGTCCCCACCGGGACTTCACCTGAATCTGGTGACTCTGGTACCCACCTGGACCTCTCCTGGACCTGGTGACTCTCTTTCCAACATGGACCTCACCTGGATCTGGTGACTCTGGTCCCCACCTGGACTTCACCTGGATCTGGTGACTCTGGTCCTCAGTTTGGCCACACCTGAACCTGGTGTCTCTCGTCCCCACTTTGACCTAACGCAGAACTGCTGAATCTTGCCCCACCTAGGCCGCACCCAGACCTGGTGACTCTTGACCCCAGCTATGCCTCAATTCGACCTGATGAATCTGGTTCTCACGTGGGCTTCACATGGACCTGGGACTCAGCTGGATAGAGTGGCTCTGGTTCCTCCAAGGGGCTCACCTGATACTGCTGACTGTGGTCTTATTCTATGCCTCACCAGGACCTAGTGATTCTGTTCCCCATTTGGGCCTGCATGGCCATAGTGACTCTGGTCCTCACCCAGGCATCATGGGACCTGGATAGTCTATTCCACGCCTGGGCCTCACTCTGACCAGGGACCTCTGGTCCCATTCTGGGCCTCAAACTGAACTGGTTACTCTGGTTCCCCCTCTGGGCCTCACACTTACCTGGTGACTCTGGTCACCCCTTGGGCTTCACTTGGGAATGGTGAATCTGGTCCTTACCTGGTCCTCTCCCAGACCCGGGGACTCTGTTCAACACCTGGGCCTCACCTGGACCTGATGACTGTGGTCCCACCTAGGACTCACCTGGTCCTGGTGAATCTGGTCCCCATCTGGGCCTCACCCAGTCCTGGTGACCCTGGTCCTCACCTGGGCATCATTGGTACCTGGTGACTCTGTTCCACACCTGAGCCTCACCTGAACATGATGACTCTGGCACCTCTCTAGGCCTCACCCTGACCTGGTGACTCTGGTCCCCATCTGGATGTCACCTGGACAAGGTGATTCCAGTACCACTCTAGGCCTCAACCAGATCGGGTACTCTGGTCCTCAACTGGGCCTCATCTGTACCTAGTGAATATGCTCCATTTGGGCCTCATTTGGACCTGGTGACTCTGGTCCCTTCCTGGGCATCATCGGGGGAAGGTTACACTGCATGGCCTGCAGGTTGGCCTCACCTGGACCTGGTAACTCTGGTCCCAACCTGGGCATCATCAGGATATGTTTTCTCTTCATGGCCTGCAATTTGGCCTCACTTGGACCTGTTGTGTGGGGATGCCACCTGGCCCTCACCAATGCATGGTGACACAGGTCCCCACGTGTGTCTCACTTGGACCTGGTGAATCTGGTCCTTACCTGGTATTCATCCGGAACAAGTAACTCTGGTCACCACCTGGGAATCACCTGGATCTGGTGAATCTGGTCCCCATCTGGGCCTCACCCAGTCCTGGTGACTTTCTTACCCACCTGGATCTAATTGCTGTGGACTCCTTCTTGGCCTCACGTGGAACTGGTGACTCTGATCCTAACTGGGTCTCACCCAGATCTGGTGACTCTGGTCCTCACCTGTGGACCATTATGACCTGGATACTCTGTTCCACACCTGAGCCTCACATGGACATGATGACTCTGGATCCCCTCTGGGCCTCAGCCTGACAGGATGACTCTGGTCCCTATCTGGATGTCACCTAGACCAGGTGAATTTGGTACCCCTCTAGGCCTCAACTAGAACTGGTGACTCTGGTCCTCAATTGGGCCTCACCGGGACCTAGTGAATATGCTCCCCAACGGCGCCTCATCTGGACCTGGTGACTCTGGTTCTACCTGGGCATGATGGGACGTGGTTACTCTATTCCCCACTGGGACAGACCTGATCCTGGTAACTCTGGTCCAGACTTTGGCCTCTTCTGTACCAGGTGACTCTGGCTCCACCTGGGCCTCCCTGTAACTGCTGACTCTGATCCTAAGCATGGCCTCACCTGACATGGTGACTGTAGTTCCCATCGGGACCTCACCTGGACCTCATGTCCCTGGACCCACCTTGGCCTCACCAAGCCCTGGTGTCTCTGGTACCCACCTGGGTTGCATCAGGATATGGTTACACTGTTCACTAACAGTGACCCAGCCGGACCTATTAACTCTGGTCTTCACGTGGGCCACACCTGGACATGGTGACACTGGTTCCCACCTGGGACTCTCCTGGACATGCTGAGTCGGATCCCCACCTGGTCCTCACCTGTAACTGGTGATTCTCGTTCCCACATGGACATCATGTGGACATGGTGGCTGCAGTGTTTCTAGCTTCTCATGTACCTCGTGACTCTGGTCCCCACCAGGGCCTCACCGGGACCTGGTGAGTGTGGTTGCCACCTGCACCTCACCTGGACCTGGTGAATCCGGTCTGCACCTGAGACTACCCTGGATCTGGTGACTGTGGTCCCCACCTGGGCTTCCCCTGGATTTGGGGACTCCGGTCCCCATCTGGGCCTCCCCTGGCGTGCTGACATTGGTCCTCAACTGGGCAAAATTGGACCCGGTGACTGTGTTCCACAAGTGGACTTCAACTGGACCAGGTGACTCTAGTCCCCCTCTGGGTCTCACCGTGCCCTAGTGACTGTGAACCCCACTTACGCCTGACTTAGACTTGCTGACCCTGGTTCCCACCTGCGCCTGACCTCGAACTGTTGACTCTGGTTTTTTCATCGGTCTCCCCTTTACCTGGTGATCCTGGTCCCCACCTGGTCCTCACCTGGACGTGGTGACACTTGTCACCACCTGGGACTCACCTGGACCTGCTTACTGTGTTCCACACCTGGGCCTCAAGTAGACCTGTTGACCATGGTCCCCAAGCCGGCCTCACATGGACCTGTTGCCTCTGATCCCCACCGGGTCTTCACGTGTACCTGGTAACTCTGGTCCTCACCTAGGCCTCATCTGGACCTAGTGCCTCTGGTCCCCACCTGGGCTTCACCTGTATCTGGTGACTCTGGTCCCCACCTGTACTTCACCTGGATCTAATGAATCTGGTCCCCACCTGGACCTCTCCTGGACCAGGTGACTCTCTTTCCAAAATGGACCTGAGCTGGATCTGGTGACTCTGGTCCTCAGTTTGGCCTCACCTGGACCTGGTGTCTCTCGTCCCCACTTTGACCTAACTCAGAACTGCTGAATCTTGCCCCACCTAAGCCACACCCAGACCTGGTGACTCTTGTCCCCAGCTATGCCTCAATTCGACCTGATGAATCTGGTCCTCACGTGGGCCTCACATGGTCCTGGGACTCAGCTGGATAGAGTGCCTCTTGTTCCCACAAGTGGCTCACCTGATACTGCTGACTGTTGTCTTATTCTATGCCTCACCAGGACCTAGTGATTGTGCTCCGCATCTGGGCCTGCATGGCCCTAGTGACTCTGGTCCTCACCAAGGCATCATTGGGACCTGGATACTCTATTCCACATCTGGGCCTCACTTTGACCAGGGACCTCTGGTCCCATTCTGGGCCTCAAACTAAACTGGTTACTCTGGTTCACCCTCTGGGCCTCACCCTTACCTGGTGACTCTGGTCAACCCTTGGGCTTCACTTGGGCATGGTGAATCTGGTCCTTAGCAGGTCCGCTCCTGGATTGGTGACTGTTCGCCCCCTGGGCCTCACCTGGACATGGTGAATCTTGTTGCCACCTGTGTGTCACCTGGACCTTGTGACTGTGGTCCCATCTGGAACTCACCTGGATCTGGTGGCTCTGGTTACCATATGGGGCTCTCCTGGACCTGGTTCCTGTGGTCTCCATCTGAACTCACCTGGAAAACAATGACTCTGATCCATATTTGGGCTTCTCCTGCACATGTTGACTCTGGTCCTAACCTGGGGATCATTGCGAACTGGATACTCTCTTATATACATGGGCCTCACCTGGACCTGGTAACTGTGGTCCCACCTGGGCCTCACCTGGATGAGGTGACTGGTTCCAACAGGGACATCACCTGGACCTGGTGACTCAGATCATCATATGAGCATTATGGGACCTGGTTTCTCAGTTCCACATCGGGGCCTCACCTGGACCTAGTGATTCTCATCCCCCTCTGGGCCTCACCCTGACGTGGTGACTGTCGTCCCCACATGGATATCACCAGAACCGGGTGACTCTGGTACCCCTCTGAGACTCACCCGGAGCTGGGGACACTGGTTCTCAACTGGTCCTCAACAGGACCTGGTGAATCTACTCCTCACTTAGGCCTCGTCTGGACCTTGTGACTCTTTTCCACCTGGCATCAATGGGACATGGTTACTCTGTTCCCCACCTGGGCCTCACCTGGACATGATAACTTTGCTCCACTCTTTGGCCTCAACTGGTCCTGATGACTCTGTTCCCCCCACCTAGGCCTCAATCTGGTCCTGGTGACGGTGGTCCCCACCTGGGTCTCACCTGGACCTGGTGACTCTCGTTCCCACATGAACCCCACCTGGACCTGTTGACTGTGGTGTTCTTGTAGACTCACATTTACCTGGTGTCTCCGGTCCCCAGTAGGGCCTCACCTGGATCTGGTGACTCTGATCCTATCTGCGGGTCACCCACACCTGGTGACTCTGCTCCTAACCTGGGCATCATTGGTAACTGGTGACTCTGTTCCACACCTGAGCCTCACCTGGACATGATGACTCTGGAACCACTCTGGGCCTCACCCTGACCTGGTGACTCTGGTCCCCATCTGGTTGTCACCTGGACCAGGTGACTCTCTTACCCCTCTAGGCCTCAAGATGTTCTGGTGCCTCTCGTCCTCAACTGGGCCTCACCTGGACCTAGTGAATAAGCTCCATCTGGGCCTCATTTGGACCTGGTGACTCTGTTCCCTACCTGGGCATCATCGGGACATGGTTCCACTGCATGGCCTGCAGGTCGGCCTCACATGAACCTGGTAACTCTGGTCCCTACCTGGGCATCATCGGGTCACGGTTCCTTGGCATGGCCTGCAGGTTGGCCTCACCTTGAACTGGTGAGAGGGTTTGCCACCTGGGCCTCATACATACATGGTGACACAGGTCCCCATGTGGGCCTTACTTGGACCTGGTGAATCTTGTCCTTACCTGATCCTCACCTGGAATTGGTAACTCTGGTCACCACCTGGGCCTCACCTAGACCTGGTGATTCTGGTCCCCATCTGGGCCTCACCCAGTCCTGGTGACTATGTTCCCCACCTGGACGTGATTGCTGTGGACTCTTTCTTGGCCTCACCTGAAACTGGTGACTCTGATCCTATCTGCGCGTCACACAGACCTGGTGACTCTGGTCCTCACCTGGGCATGATTGGTACCTGGTGACTCGGTTCCACACCTGAGCCTCACCTGAACATGATGACTCTGGAACCTCTCTGGGCCTCACCCTAACATGGTGACTCTGGTCCCCATCTGGATGTCACCTAGACCAGGTGAATCTGGTACCCCCCTAGGCCTCAACTAGACCGGGGGAATCTGGTCCTCAACTGGGCCTCACCGGGACCTAGTGAATATTCTCCCCACCTGCGCCTCATCTGGACTTGGCGACTCTGGTTCTACCTGGGCATCATCGGGACATGTTACCCTATTATCCACTGGGACTGACCTGATCCTGGTAACTCTGGTCCTGACTTTGGCGTCTTCTCTACCTGGTGACTCTGGCTCCACCTGGGCCTCACTGTAACTGGTGACTCTGATCCTAAGCATGGCCTCACCTGACATGGTGACTGTGGTTCCTTTCGGGACCTCACCTGGACCTCATGTCTCTGGTCCCACCTGGGCCTCACCAGGAGCTGTTGTCTCTGGTACCCACGTGCGTAGCATCAGGATATGGTTACATTGTTCACTAACAGTGACCCAGCCAAACCTATTAACTCTGTTCTTCACCTGGGCCACACCTGGACATGGTGACACTGGTTCCCACCTGGGTCTCACCTGGACATGGTGAGTCGGATCCCCACGTGGTCCTCACCTGTAACTGGTGATTCTCTTTCCCACATGGACATCATGTGGACCTGGTGGCTGCAGTGTTTCTAGCTTCTCATGTACCTCGTGACTCTGGTTCCCACCAGGGCCTCACCGGAACCTGGTGAGTGTGGTTGCCACCTGCACCTAACCTGGACCTGGTGATTCTGGTCTGCACCTGAGACTACCCTGGATATGGTGACTGTGGTGCCCACCTGGGCTTCACCTGGATTTCGGGACTCCGATCCCCATATTGGCCTCACCTGGCCCTGTTGACCATGGTCCTAAACAGGGCAAATTTGGGACCCGGTGACTGTGTTCCACAACTGGACTTCACCTGGACCAGGTGACTCTGGTCCTCCTCTGGGTATCACCGTGCCCTAGTGACTGTGAACCCCACTTTGGCCTGACTTGGACCTGCTGACCCTGGTTGCCACCTGCGCCTGACCTCGAACTGTTGACTCTGGTTCTTTCAAGGGCCTCCACTGTACCTGGTGATCCTGGTCCACACCTGGGCCTCACCTGGACGTGGTGAGTCTTGTCATCACCGGGGACTCAGCTGGACCTGGTGACTCTCGTTCCCACATGAACCACACCTGGACCTGGTGACTGTGGTGTTCTTGTAGACTCACATTTACCTGGTCACTCCGGTCCCCACTAGGGCCTCAACTGCATCTGGTAACTCTGGCCTGCAGGTTGGCCTCACCTGGACTTCTTGAGTGGGGTTGCCACCTGGGCCTCAACCATACCTGGTGGCTCAGGTCCCCACGTGAGCCTCTTGGACCTGGTGAATCTGGTCCATACCTGGTCCTCTCCCAGACCCGGAGACTCTGGTCAACACCTGGGCCTCACCTGGACCTGGTGAATCTGTTCCCCATCTGGGCCTCACCCAGTCCAGGTGACTTTGATCCCCTCCTGGACCTGTTTGTTGTGGACCCTTTCTTGGCCTCATCTGGAACTGGTGACTCTGATCCTATCTGCGCGTCTCCCAGATCTGGTGACTCTGGTCCTCACCTGGGCATCATTGGTACCTGGTGACTCTGTTCCTCACCTGAGCCTCACCTGGACATGATGACTCCGGAACTTCTCTGGGCCTCTCCCTGACCTGGTGACTCTGGTCCCCATCTGCATGTCACCTGGACGAGGTGATTCTGGTACCCCTCTATGCATCAACTAAATCTGGTAAATCTGGTCCTCAATTGGGCCTCACCTGGAACTAGTGAATTTGCTCCATCTGGGCCTCATTTGGACCTGGTGTCTCTGGTCCCTACCTGGGCATCATCGGGACGTGGTTCCACTGCATGGTCTGCAGGTTGTCCTCACCTGGTCCTGGTAAAACTGTTCCTTACCTGGGCATCATCGGGACATGGTTCCTCTGCATGGCCTGCAGGTTGGCCTCACCTGGACCTGGTGAGTGGGGCGGCAAACTGGGCCTCACATATGCATTGTGACACAGGTCCCCACGTGGGTCTCACTTGGACCTGGTGAATCTCTTCCTTACCTGGTCCTCCCCCAGAACTGGTAACTCTGGTCACCACCTGGGAATAACCTGGATCTTGTTAATCTGGTCACCATCTTGGCCTCACCCACTCCTGGTGACTTTGTTCCCCCCCTGGACCTGATTGCTGTCAACACCTTCTTGGCCTCACCTGGAACTGGTGACTCTGATCCTAAATGGGTCTCACCCAGATCTGATGACTCAGGTCCTCACCTGAGGACCATTATGACCTGGATACTCTGTTCCACACCTGAGCCTCACCTGGACATGATGACTCTGGATCCCCTCTGGGCCTCAGCCTGACATGGTGACTCTGGTCCCCATCTGGATGTCACCTAGACCAGGTGAGTCTGGTACCACTCTAGGCCTCAACTAGACCGGGGGAATCTGGTCCTCAACTGGGCCTCACCGGACCTAGTGAACATGCTCCCCACATGGGACTCACATGGACCTGACCCGCATCTGGTGACTCTGGTCCTCAGTTTGGCCTCACCTGGACCTGGTGTCTCTCGTCCCCACTTTGACCTAACTCAGAACTGCTGAATCTTGCCCCACCTAGGCCGCACCCAGACGTGGTGACTCTTGTCCCCAGGTATGCCTCAATACGACCTGATGAATCTGGTCCTCACGTGGGCCTCACATGGACCTGGGACTCAGCTGGATAGAGTTGCTCTGGTTCCCACAAGGGGATCACTTGGATCTGGTGACTCTGATCCTATCTGCGCGTCACTCAGACCTGGTGACTCTGGTCCTAACCTGGGCATCATTGCTACCTGGAGACTCTGTTCGACACCGGAGCCTCACCTGGACATGATGACTCTGGAACCTGGCTGGGCCTCACCCTGACCTGGTGACTCTGGTCCCCATCTGGATGTCACCTGAACCAGGTGATTCTGGTACCCCTCTAGGCCTCAACCAGATCTGGTGCCTCTGGTCCTCAACTGGGCCTCACCTGGACCTAGTGAATATGCTCCATCAGGGCCTAATTTGGACCTGGTGACTCTGGTCCCTACCTGGGCATCATCGGGTCACGGTTCCTCGGCATGGCCTGCAGGTTGCCCTCACCTTGAAATGGTGAGTGGGGTTGCCACTGGGCCTCACCCATACCTGGTGACTCTGTCCCCACGTGGGCCTCTTGGACCTGGTGAATCTGGTCCTTACCTGGTCCTATCCCAGACCCAGGGACTCTGGTCACCACCTGGGCCTCACATGGATCTTGTGAATCTGGTCCCCATCTGGGCCTCACCCAGTCCTGGTGTCTTTGTTCCCCACCTGGACCTGATTGCTTTGGACTCTTTCTTGGCCTCACCTGGAACTGGTGACTCTGATCCTATCTGCGCGTCACCCAGATCTGCTGACTCTGGTCCTCACCTGGGCATCACGGTACCTGGTGACACTGTTCCTCACCTGTGCCTCACCTGGACATGATGACTCTGGAACCTCTCTGGGCCTCTCCCTGACCTGGTGACTCTGGTCCCCATCTGCATGTCACCTGGACGAGGTGATTCTGGTACCCCTCTAGGCATCAACCAAATCTGGTGACTCTGGTCCTCAACTGGGCCTCACCTGGACCTAGTGAATTTGCTCCATCTGGGCCTCATTTGGACTGGTGTCTCTGGTCCCTACCTGGGCATCATCGGGATATGGTTACAATGCATGGCCTGCAGGTTGTCCTCACATGGACCTGGTAACTCTGTTCCCTACCTGGGCATCATTGGGACATGGTTCCTCTGCATGGCCTGCAGGTTGGACTCACATGGACCTGGTGAGTGGGGTTGCCACCTGGGCCTCACCCATACCTGGTGACTCAGGTCCCCACGTTGGCCTCTTGGACCTGGTGAATCTGGTCCTTACCTGGTCCTCTCCCATACCCGGGGACTCTGGTCACCACCTGGGCCTCACCTGGACCTGGTGAATCTGGACCCCATCTGGGCCTCACCCACTCCTCGTGATTTTGTTCCCCACCTGGACCTGATTGCAGATGACTCCTTCTTGGCCTCACTTGGAACTGGTGACTGATCCTAACTGGGCCTCACCCAGATCTGGTGACTCTGGTCCTAACCTTTGGACCATTATGACCTGGATCTCGGTTCCACACCTGAGACTCACTTGGACATGATGACTCTGGATCACCTCTGGGCCTCACCCTGATATGGTGACTCTGCTCTCCATCTGGATATCACCTAGACCAGGTGAATCTGGTACCTCTCAAGCCTCAAATAGACCTGGGGATTCTGGTCCTCAAGCGCGCCTCACCAAGACCTAGAGAATATGCTCCCCACCTGCGCCTCATCAGGACCTGGTGACTCTGGTTCTACCTGCGCATCATCGGGACATGGTTACTCTATTTCCAACTGGGACTGACCTGATCCTGGTAACTCTGGTCCTGACTTTGGCCTCTTCTGTACCAGGGGACTCTGGCTCCACCTGTGCCTCACCAGTAACTGGTGACTCTGATCCTAAGCATGGCCTCACCAGACCTGGTAACTGTGGTTCCCATCGGGACCTCACCTGGACCTCATATCTCTGGTCCCACCTGGGCCTCACCAGGACCTGGTGTCTCTGGTACCCACCTGGGTAGCATCAGGATATGGTTACACTGTTCACTAACAGTGACCCAGCCGGACCTATTAACTCTGGTCTTCACCTGGGCCACACTTGGACATGGTGACACTCGTTCCCACCTGGGTCTCACCTGGACATGGTGAGTCGGATCCCCACCTGGTCATCACCTGTAACTGGTGATTCTCGTTCCCACATGGACATCCTGTGGACCTGGTGGCTGCAGTGTTTCTAGCTTCTCATGTACCTCGTGACTCCTCTCCCCACCAGGGCCTCACCGGGACCTGGTGAGTGTGGTTGCCACCTGCACCTCACCTGGACTTGGTAATTCTGGTCTGCACCTGAGACTACCCTGGATCTGGTGACTGTGGTCCCCACCTGGTCTTCACCTGGATTTGGGGACTCCGGTCCCCATCTGGGCCTCACCTGGCCCTGTTGACCATGGTCCTCAACTGGGCACAATTGGGGCCCCGTGTCTGTGTTTCACAAATGGACCTCACCTGGACCAAGTGACTCTGGTCCCACTCTGTGTCTCACCGTGCCCTAATGACTGTGAACCCCACTTTGGCCTGACTTGGACCTGCTGACCCTGGTTGCCACCTGCGCTTGACTTCGACCTGTTGACTCTGGTTCTTTCTTTTTTCTTTTTTTTTTTAATTTATTTTTTATTATTGGTGTTCTATTTACTAACATACAGAATAACCCCCAGTGCCCGTCACCCATTCACTCCCACCCCCCGCCCTCCTCCCCTTCTACCACCCCTAGTTCGTTTCCCAGAGTTAGCAGTCTTTACGTTCTGTCTCCCTATCTGATATTTCCCACACATTTCTTCCCCCTTCCCTTATATTCCCTTTCACTATTATTTATATTCCCCAAATGAGTGAGAACATATAATGTTTGTCTTTCTCCGACTGGCTTACTTCACTCAGCATAATACTCTCCAGTTCCATCCACGTTGAAGCAAATGGTGGGTATTTGTCATTTCTAATAGCTGAGTAATATTCCATTGTATACATAAACCACATCTTCTTTATCCATTCATCTTTCGTTGGACACCGAGGCTCCTTCCACAGTTTGGCTATCATGGCCATTGCTGCTATAAACATCGGGGTGCAGGTGTCCCGGGGTTTCATTGCATTTGTCTCTTTGGGGAATATCCCCAACAGTGCAATTGCTGGGTCGTAGGGCAGGTATATTTTTAACTGTTTGAGGAACCTCCACACAGTTTTCCAGAGTGGCTGCACCAGTTCACATTCCCACCAACAGTGTATGAGGATTCCCTTTTCTCCGCATCCTCTCCAACATTGGTTGTTTCCTGTCTTGGTAATTTTCCCCATTCTCACTGGTGTGAGGTGGTATCTCATTGTGGTTTTGATTTGTATTTCCCTGATGGCAAGTGATGCAGAGCATTTTCTCATGTGCATGTTGGCCATGTCTATGTATTCCTCTGTGAGATTTCTGTTCATGTCTTTTGCCCATTTCATGATTGGATTGTTTGTTTCTTTGGTGTTGAGTTTGATAAGTTCTTTATAGATCTTGGAAACTAGTCCTTTATCTGATATGTCATTTGCAAATATCTTCTCCCATTCTGTAGGTTGTCTTTGAGTTTTGTTGACTGTATTCTTTGCTGTGCAAAAGCTTCTTATCTTGATGAAGTCCCAATAGTTCATTTTTGCTTTTGTTTCTTTGCCTTCGTGGATGTATCTTGCAAGAAGTTACTATGGCCGAGTTCAAAAAGGGTGTTGCCTGTGTTCTTCTCTAGTATTTTGATGGAATCTTGTCTCACATTTAGATCTTTCATCCATTTTGAGTTTATCTTTGTGTATGGTGAAAGAGAGTGGTCTAGTTTCATTCTTCTGCATGTGGATGTCCAATGTTCCCAGGACCATTTATTGAAGAGACTGTCTTTCTTCCAATGGATAGTCTTTCCTCCTTTATCGAATATTAGTTGCCCATAAAGTTCAGGGTCCACTTCTGGATTCTCTATTCTGTTTCAATGATCTATGTGTCTGTTTTTGTGCCAGTAGACTCTAGTTCTTTCAAGGGCCTCAGCTGTACCTGATGATCCTGGTCCCTACCTGGGCCTCACCTGGACGTGGTGACTCTTTTCACCACCGGGGACGCACCTGGACCTGCTTACTGTGTTACACACCAGGGCCTCAGGTAGACCTGTTGACCATGGTCCCCAAGCCAGCCTCACATGGACCTGTTGCCTCTGATCCGCACCGGGGCCTCACGTGTACCTGGTAACCCTGGTCATCACCTGGGCCTCATCAGGACTTAGTGACTCTGGTCCCCACCTGGGCTTCACGTGGATCTGGTGACTCTGGTCCCCACCTGGACTTCACCTGGATCTGGTGACTCTGGTCCCCACCTGGACCTCTCTTGGACCTGGTGATTCTCTTTCCAACATGGACCTCACATGGATCTGGTGAGCTTGGTCCTCAGTTTGGCCTCACCTGGACCGGGCGTCTCTCGTCCCCACTTTGACCTAACTCAGAACTGCTGGATCTTGCCCCACCTAGCACGCACCCAGACCTGGTGACTCTTGTCCCCAGCTATGCCTCAATTCGACCTAATGAATCTGGTCCTCACGTGAGCCTCACATGGACCTGGGACTCAGCTGGATAGAGTGGCTCTGGTTCACGCAAGGGGATCAAATGATACTGCTGACTGTTGTCTTATTCTATGCCTCACCAGGACCTAGTGATTTGTCCCCATCTGGGCCTGCATGGCCCTAGTGACTCTGGTCCTCACCCAGGCATCATTGGGACCTGGATACACTATTCTACACCTGGGCCTCACTCTGACTAGGGACCTCTGGACCCATTCTGGGCCTCAAACTAAACTGGTTACTCTGGTTCCCCCTCTGGAACTCACCCTTACCTGGTGACTCTGGTCACCCCATGGACTTCATTTGGGCCTGGTGAATCTGGTCCTTAGCTTGTCCTCACTTGGATCTGGTGACTGGTCGCCAGCTGGGCCTCACCTGGACTTGGTGAATCCTGTTGCCACCTGCGCCTCACCTGGACCTTGTGACTATGGTCCCACCAGGACCTCACCTGGATCTGGTGGCTCTGGTTCCCCTATGGGGCTCTCCTGGACCTGATTCCTGTGGTCTCCATCAGGCATCACCTGGAACAAAATGACTCTGGTCTATATTTGGGCCTCTCCTGGACTGTTGACTCTGGTCCTTACCTGGGCATCATTGCGACCTGGATACACTCTTATATACCTGGGCCTCACCTGGACCTGGTGACTGTGGTCCCTTCTGGGCCTCACCTGGACGAGGTGACTGGTTCCCACAGGGACCTCACCTGGACCTGCTGACTCAGGTCCTCATATGGGCATCATGGGACCTGGTTTCAGTTCCACATCGGGGCCTCACCTGGAGCTAGTGATTCTCGTCCCCCTCTGGGCCTCACCCTGACGTGGTGACTCTGGCCCCTCCTGGATATCACCGGAACCGGGTGACTCTGGTCCCCCTCTGAGACCCACCCGGAGCTGGGGACACTGGTCCTCAACTGGGCCTCACCTGGACCTGGTGAATCTGGTCCCCATCTGGGCCTCACCCAGTCCTGGTGACTTTTTTCCCCACCTGGACCTGCTTGCTGTGGACTCTTTCGTGGCCTCCCCTTGGAACTGGTGACTCTGAACCTATCTGCACGTCACCCAGATCTGGTGACTCTGGTCCTCTCCTGCGCATCATTGGTACCTGGTGACTCTGTTCCTCACCTGAGCCTCACCTGGACATGATGACTCTGGAACCTCTCTGGGCCTCTCCCTGACCTGGTGACTCTAGTCCCTACCTGGGCATCATCGGGACATGGTTCCACTGCATGGCCTGCATGATGGCCTCACCTGGATGTGGTAACTCTCGTCTTACCTGGGTATCATCCGGACATGGTTCCTCTGCATGGCCTGCAGGTTGGCCTCACCTGGACCTGGGGAGTGCTTTGCCACCTGGCCTCACCAATACCTGGTGACTCAGGTCCCCACGTGAGCCTCATTTTGTCCTGTTGAATCTGGTCCTTACCTGGTCGTCACCAGGAACTGGTAAGTCTGTTCACCACCTGGGAATAACTTGGACCTGGTGAATCTGGTCCCCATCTGGGCCTCACCCAGTCCTGGTGACATTGTTCCCCACCTGGCCCTATTGCTGTGGACTCCTTCTTGGCCTCACCTGGAACTGGTGACTCTGATCCTAACTGGGCCTCACCCAGATCTGTTGACTCTGGTCCTCACCTGTGGACCATTATGATCTGGATATTCTGTTCCACAACTGAGCCTCACCGGGACATGATTACTCTGCATCCCCTCTGGACCTCACCCTGACATGTTGACTCTGGTCCCCATGTGGATGTCACCTAGACCAGGTGAATCTGGTACCCCTCTAGACCTCAAATAGACCTGGTGACTGTGGTCCTCAACTGGTCCTCACCGGGACCTAGTGGATATGCTCCCCTCCTGCGCCTCATCTGGACCTGGTGACTCTGGTTCCACCTGGGCATCATTGGGACCTGGATACTCTCTTATATACCTGGGCCTCACCTGGACCTGATGACTGTGGTCCCACCTGGGCCTCACCTGGACCTGGTGAATCTGGTCCCAATCTGGGCCTCACCCAGTCCTGGTGACTTTGTTCCCCAACTGGACCTGATTGCTGTGGACCCTTTCTTGGCCTCACCTGGAACTGGTGACTCTGATCCTATATGCACGTCTCCCAGATCTGGTGACTCTGGTCCTCACCTGGGAGTTATTGGTACCTGGTGACTCTGTTCCACACCTGAGCCTCACCTGGACATGATGACTCTGGAACCTCTCTCGGTCTCACCCTGACCTGGTGAGTCTGGTCCCCATCAGTATGTCACCTGGACCAGGTGATTCTGGTACTCCTCTAGGACTCAACCAGACATGGTGACACTGGTCCCCAACTGGGCCTCACCAGGACCTAGTGAATATGCTCCATCTGAGCCTCATTTGGACCTGGTAACTCTGGTCACTACCTCGGCATGATCGGGTCATGGTTCCACTGCATGACCTGCAGGTTGCACTCACCTGGACCTGGTAACTCTGGTCCCTACCTGGGCATCATCCAGACATGGTTCCTCTGCATGGCCTGCAGGTTGGCCTCAGCTGGACTTGGTGAGTGGGGTTGCCACCTGGGCCTCACCCATACCTTGTGACTCAGGTCCCCACGTGGGGCTCTTGGACCTCGGGAATCTGATCCTTTCCTGGTCCTCTCCTAGACCAGGGGACTCTGGTCACTACCTGGGCCTCATTGGAGCTGGTGAATCTGGTCCCCATCTGAGACTCACCCAGTCCTGGTGACTTTGTTCCCCACCTGGACCTGATTGCTGTGGACTCCTTCTTGGCCTCACCTAGAACTGGTTACTCTGAGCCTATATGCGCGTCACCCAGACCTGGTGACTCTGGTCCTCACCTGGGCATCATTGGTACCTGCTGACTCTGTTGCACACCTGAGCCTCACCTGGACATGATGACTCTGGAACTCTCTGGGCCTCACACTGACCTGGTGACTCTGGTCCCCATCTGGATGTCACCTGGACCAGGTGATTCTGGTACCCCTCTAGGCCTCAACCAAATCTGGTGACTCTGGTCCTCAACTGGGCCTCACTTGAACCTAGTGAATATGCACCATCTGGGCCTCATTTGGACCTGGTGACTCTGGACCCTACCTGGGCATCATCGGGACATGGTTTCACTGCATGGCCTGCAGGTTGGCCTCACCTGGACCTGGTAAGTCTGGTCCCTACCTGGTCATCATCGGGACATGGTTCTTCTGAATGGCCTGCAGGTTGGCTTCAGCTGGACCTGGTCAGTGGGTTTGCCACCTGGGCCTCACCAATGCCTGGTGACACAGGTCCCCACGTGGGCCTCACTTTGACCTGGTGATTCTAGTCCTTGCCTTGTCCTCACCCGGAACTGGTAACTCTGGTCACCACCTGGGAATGACCTGGACCTGGTGAATCTAGTCCCCATCTGGTCCTCACACAGTCCTGGTGACTTTGTTCCCCACCTGGACCTGATTGCTGTGGACTCCTTCTTGGCCTCACCTGGAACTGGTGACTCTGATCCTAACTGGGCCCCACCCAGATCTGGTGACTCTGCTCCTCACCTGTGGACCATTATGATCTGGATACTCTGTTCCACACCTGAGCCTCATCTGGACATGAGGACTCTGGATCCTCTCTGGGCCTCACCTTGACGTGGTGACCCAGGTCCCCATCTGGATGTCACCTAGACCAGGTGATTCTGGTACCCCTCTAGGCCTCAACTAGACCTGGTGACTCTGGCCCTCAACTGGGCCTCACCGGGACCTAGTGAATATGCACCCCACCTGCGCCTCATTTGGACCTGGTGACTCTGGTTCTACCTGGGCATCATCGGGACATGGTTACTCTATTCCCCATTGGGACTGACCTGATCCTCGTAAATCTGGTCCTGAATTTGGCCTCTTCAGTACCAGGTGACTCTGGCTCCACTTGGGCCTCACCTGTAACTGGAGACTCTGATCCTAACCATGGCCTCACCTGACCTGGTGACTGTGATTCTCATGGGACCTCACCTGGATCTCATGTCTCTGGTCCCACCTGGGCCTCACAAGGACCTGGTGTCTCTGGTACCCACCTGGGTAGCATCAGGATATGGTTACACTGTTAACTAACAGTGTCTCAGCCAGACCTATTAACTCTGGTCTTCACCTGGACATGGTGACACTGGTTCCCACCTGGGTCTCATATGAACATGGTGAGTCGGATCCCCACCTGGTCCTCACGTGTAACTGGTGATTCTCGTTCCCACGTGGACATCATGTGGACGTGGTGGCTGCAGTGTTTCTACTCCTATTGTACCTCGTGACTCTGGTCCCCACCAGGGCCTCACCGGGACCTGGTGAGTGTGGTTGCCACCTGCACCTCACCTGGTCCTGGGATTCTCGTCTGCACCTGACACTACCCTGGATCTGGTGACTGTGGTACCCACCTGGGCTTCACCTGGATTTGGGGACTCCGGTCCCCTCTGGGCCTCACCTGGCCCTGTTGACCATGGCACACAACTGGACCTGCTGACCCTGGTTGCCACCTGCGACTCACCTCGAAATGTTGATTGTGGTTCTTTCAAGGGCCTCCCGTGTACCTGGTGATCCTGGTCCCCACCTGGGCCTCACCTGGACGTGGTGACCCTTGTCACCACCGGGGACTCACCTGGACCTGCATACTGTGTTCCACACCTGAGCCTCAAGTAGCCCTGTTGAACATGGTCCCCAAGCCGGCCTCACATGGACCTGTTGCCTCTGATCACCACCGGGGCCTCACGTGTACCTGGTTACTCTGGTCCTCACCTGGGCCAATTTGGATATGGTGACTCTGGTCACAACCTGGACTTCACCCGGATCTGGTGACTCTGGTCCCCCCTGGACCTCTCCTGGACCTGGTGACTCTCTTTCCAACATGGACCTCACCTGGATCTGGTGAGCTTGGTCCTCAATTTGGCCTCACCTGGACCTGGTGTCTCTCGTCCCCAGTTTGACCAGACTCAGAACTGCTGAATCTTGCCCCACCTAGGCCGCACCCAGGCCTGGTGACTCTTGTCCCCCCTATGCCTCAATTCGACCTGATGAATCTGGTCCTCACGTGGGCCTCACATAGACCTGGGACTCAGCTGGATAGAGTTGCTCTGGTTCCCACAAGGGGCTCACCTTATAGTGCTGACTCTGGTCTTATTCTATGCCTCACCAGGACCTAGAGATTCTGTTCCCCATCTGGGCCTGCATGGCCCTAGTGACTATGGTCCTCACCCAGGCATCATTGGGACCTGGATACTCTATTCCACACCTGGGCCGCACTTTGACCAGGGACCTCTGGTCCCATTCTGGGCCTCTAACTAAACTGGTTACTCTGGTTCCCCTCTGGGCCTCACCATTACCTGGTGACTCTGGTCACCCCTTGGGCTTCACTTGGGCCTGGTGAATCTGGTCCATAGATGGTCCGCACTTGGACTGGTGACTGGTCGCCACCTGGGCCTCAGCTGGACATGGTGAATCCTGTTGCCACCTGTGCCTCACCTGGACCTTGTGACTGTGGTCCCACCTGGAACTCACCTGGATCTGGTGGCTCTGGGTCCCATATGGGGCTCTCCTGGACCTTGTTCCCGTGGTATCCATCTGGCCTCACCTGGAACACAATGACTCTGATCCATATATGTGCCTCTCCTGCACCTGTTGTCTCTGGTCCTTACCTGGGCATCATTGGGACATGGGTACTCTCTTATATACCTGGGCCTCACCTGGACCTGGTGACTGAGGTCCCACCTTGGCCTCACCTGGAAGAGGTGACTGGTTCCCACAGGGACCTCACCTGGACCTGGTTACTCAGGTCCTCATATGGGCATCATGGGACCTGGTTTCTCAGTTCCACATAGGGGCCTCACCTGGACCTAGTGATTAACCTCCCCCTCTGGTCCTCACCCTGACGTGGTGACTCTGGTCCCCACCTGGATATCACCAGAACCGGCTGACTCTTGTCCCTCTCTGAGACTCACCCGGAGCTGTGGACACTGGTCCTCAACTAGGCCTCAACAGGACCTGATGAATCTACTCTTCATTTGGCCTCGTCTGGACCTTGTGACTCTTTTCCCACCTGGCATCAATGGGACATGGTTACTCTGTTCCCCACCTGGGCCTCAACTGGACATGATAACTTTGCTCCATTTCTTGGCCTCAACTGGTCCTGATGACTCTAGTCCCCGCACCTAGGCCTCATTCTGGACCTGTTGACTGTGGTCCCCACCTGCGTCTCACCTGGACCTGGTGACTCTCGTTCCCACATGAACCACACCTGGACCTGGTGACTGTGGTGTTCTTGTAGACTCACATTTCCCTGGTGACTCCGGTCCCCACTAGTGCCTCACCTGGATCTGGTGACCCTGGCCTGCAGGTTGGCCTCACCTGGATTTGGTGAGTGGGGTTGACACCTGGGCGTCACCCATACCTGGTGACTCATGTTCCCACGTGGGCCTCTTGGACCTGGTGAATCTGGTCCTTACCTGGTCCTCTCCCAGACCCGGGGACTCTGGTCACCACCTGGGCCTCACCTGGACCTGGTGAATCTGGTCCCCACCTGGGCCACACCCAGTCCTGGTGACTTTGTTCCCCACCTGGACCTGATTGCTGTGGACTTTTTCTTGGCCTCACCTGGAAGTGGTGACACTGATCCTATCTGGGCGTCACCCACCTGGTGACTCTGGTCCTCACCTGGGCATCGTTGGTACCTGGTGACTCTGTTCCACACCTGAGACTCTCCTGAACACGATGACTCTTGAACCTCTCTGGGCCTCACCCTGACCTGGTGACTCTGGTCCCCATCTGGATGTCACCTGGACCAGGTGATTCTGGTATCCCTCTAGGGCTCAACCGGATCTGGTTTTCTGGTCCTCAACTGGGCCTCTCCTGGACCTAGTGAATATGCTCCATCTGGGCCTCATTTGGACCTGGTGACTCTGGTCCCTCTCTGGGCATCACCGGGACATGGTTCCACAGCATGGCCTGCAGTTTGGCCTCACCTGGACCTGGTGAGTGGGGTTGCCACCTGGGCCTCACCCATACGTGGTGACACAGGTCCCCACGTGGGCTTCACTTGGACCTGGTGAATCTGGTCCTTACCTGGTCCTCTCCCGGAACTGGTATGTCTGGTCACCACCTGGGAATTACATGGGCCTGGTGAATCTGGTCCCAATCTGGGCCTCACCCTGTCCTGGTGACTTTGTTCCCCACCTGGACCTGATTGCTGTGGACTCCTTCTTCGCCTCACCTGGAACTGGTGACTCTGATCCTAAGTGGGCCTCGCCCAGATCTGGTGACTCTGATCCTCACCTGTGGACCATTATGACCTGGATACTTTGTTCCAAACCTCAGCCTCACCTGGACATGCTGACTCTGGAACCACTCTGGCCCTCACCCTGACATGGTGACTCTGGTTCCCATCTGGATGCCACCTAGACCAGGTGAATCTGGTACGACTCTAGGCCCCAACTTGCCCTGGTGGCTCTGGTCCTCAACTGGGCCTCACCGGGACCTAGTGAACATGCTCCCCACCTGCGCCTCATCTGGACCTGGTGACGCTGGTTCTACCTGGGCATCATCGGGACATAGTTACTCTATTCCCCACTGGGACTGACCTGATCCTGGTAACTCTGGTCCTGACTTTGGCCTCTTCTGTACCACGTGACTCTGTCTACACCTGGGCTTCACCTGTACCTGGTGACTCTGATCCTAAGCATGGCCTGACCTGTCCTGGTGACTGGGGATCCCATTGGGACCTCACCTGGACCTCATGTCTCCGGTCCCACCTGGGCCTCACCAGGACCTTGTGTCTCTGTTATCCACCTGGATAGCATCAGGATATGGTTACACTCTTCAATAACAGTGACCAAGCCGGACCTATTAACTCTGCTCTTCACCTGGACCACACCTGGACATGGTGATTCTGGTCTGCACCTGAGACTAGCCTGGATCTGTTGACTGTGGTCCCCACCTGGGCTTCACCTGGATATTTTGACTCCGGTCCCCATCTGGGCCTCACCTGGCCCTGTTGACCATGGTCCTCAACTGGGCAAAATTGGGCCTCGATGACTGTGTTCCACAACTGGACCTCACCTCGACCAGTTTACTCTGGTCCCCCTCTGGGTCTCACCGTGCCCTAGTGACTGTGAACCCCACTTTGGCCTGAGTTGGACCTGCTGACCCTGGTTGCCACCTGCGCCTAACCTCGAACTGTTGACTCTGGTTCTTTCAAGGCCCTCCCCTGTACCTGGTGATCCTGGTGCCCACATGAGCCTCACCTGGACCTGGTTCCTCTTGTCACCACCGGGGACTCACCTGGACCTGCTTACTGTGTTCCATACCTGGGCCTCAAGTAGACCTGTTGACCATGGTCCCCAAGCCGGCCTCACATGGACCTGTTGCCTCTGAACCCCACCGGGGCCTCACGTGTACCTGATAACTCTGGTCCTCACCTGGGGCTCATCTGGACCTAGTGACTCTGGTACCACCTGGGCTTCACCTGGATCTGGTGACTCTGGTCCCCACCTGGAACTCTCCTGGACCTGGTGACTCTCTTTCCAACATGGACCTCACCTGGATCTGGTGACTCTCGTCCTCAGTTTGGCCTCACCTGGACCTGGTGTCTCTCGTCGCCAATTTGACCTAACTCAGAACACTGAATCTGGCCCCATATAGGCCGCACCTACACCTGGTGACTCTTGTCCCCAGCTGTCTCAATTCGACCTGATGAATCTGGTCCTCACGTGGGCCTCACATGGACCTGGGACTCAGCAGGGTAGAGTGGCTCTGGTCCCACAAGAGGCTCACCTGATACTGATGACTGTGGTCTTATTCTATGCGTCACCAGGACCTGGAGATTCTGTTCCCCATCTGTGCCTGCATGGCCCTAGTGACTATTGTCCTCACCCAGGCATCATTGGGACCTGGATACTCTATTCCACACCTGGGCCTCAATCTGACCAGGGACCTCTGGTCCCATTCTGGGCCTCAAACTAAACTGGTTACTCTGGTTCCCCCTCTGGGCCTCACCATTACCTGGTGACTCTGGTCACCCCTTGGGCTTCACTTGGGCCTGCTGAATCTGGTCCTGAGGTGGTCCTCACCTGGATGTGGTGACTGTTCGCCACCTGGTCCTCACGTGGACTTGGTGAATCCTGTTGCCACCTGCGCCTCACCAGGACCTTGTGACTGTGGTCCCACCTCGACCTCACCTGGATTGTGGCTCTGGTTCCCATATGGGGGTCTCCTGCACCTGGTTCCTGTGGTCTCCATCTGGCCTCACCTGGAACACAATGACTCTGATCCATATTTGGGCCTCTCCTGGACCTGTTGACTCTGGTCCTTAACTGGGCATCTTTGGGAGCTGGATACTCTCTTATATAACTGGGCCTCACCTGAACCTGGTGACTCTGGTCCCACCTGGCCCTCACCTGGATGAGGTGACTCGTTCCCACAGGGACCTCACCTGGACCTGGTGACTCAGGTCCTCATATGGGCATCGTGGGACCTGGTTTCTCAGTTCCACATCGCGGCCTCACCTGGACCTAGTGATTCTCGTCCCCCTGTGGGCCTCACCCTGACTTGGTGACTCTGGTCCCCACCTGGACCTGATTGCTGTGGACTCTTTCTTGGCCTCACTTGGAACTGGTGACTCTGATCGTATCTGCGCGTCACCCAGACCTGGTGACTCTGGTCCTCACCTGCGCATCATTGGTACCCGGTGCCTCTGTTCCACACCTGAGCCTTACCAGGACATGATGACTCTGGAACCTCTCTGGGCCTCACCCTGACATGGTGACTCTGGTCCCCATCTGGATATCACCTAGACCAGGTGAATCTGGTACCCCTCTAGGCCTCAACTAGACCTGGTGACACTGGTCCTCACCTGGGCCTCACCAGGACCTAGTGAATATGCTCTCCACCTGCGCCTTGTCTGACCTGGTCACTCTGGTTCTACCTGGGCATCATTGGGACATGGTTACTCTATTCCCCACTGGGACTAATTGATCCTGGTAACTTTGGTCCTGACTTTGGCCTCTTCTGTACCAGGTGACTCTGGCTCCTCCTGGGCCTCACCTGTAACTGGTGACTCTGATCCTAACTGGGCCTCACCCAGATCTGGTGACTCTGGTCCTCACCTGGGCATCATTGGTACCTGGTGACTCTGTTCCACACCTAAGCCTCACCTGGACATGATGACTCTGGAACCTCTCTGGGCCTCTCCCTGACCTGGTGACTCTGGTCCCCATCTGGATTTCACCTGGACCATGTGATTCTGATACCCCTCTAGGCCTCCACCAGTTCTGGTGACGCTGCCCCTCAACTGGACCTCACTTGGACCTAGTGAATATGCTCCATCTGGGCCTCATTTGGACCTGGTGACTCTGGTCCCTACCTGGGCATCATCCGGACATGGTTCCACTGCAAGGCCTACAGGTTGGCCTCACCTGGTCCTGGTAACTCTGGTCCCTACCTGGGCATCATCGGGACATCGTTCCTCTCCATGGCCTGCATTTTGGCCTCACCTGGACCTGGTGAGTGGGGTTGACACCTGGGCCTCACCCATATCTGGTGACACAGGTCCCCACATGGAACTCACTTGGACCTGGTGAATCTGGTCCTTACCTGGTCCTCACCCAGCACTGGTAACTCTGGTCACCACCTGGGAATCACCTGGACCTGGTGAATCTGGTCCCCATCTGGGCCTCACCCAGTCTTGGTTACTTTGTTCCCCACCTGGACCTGATTGCTGTGGACCCCTTCTTGGCCTCAGCTGGAACTGGTGACTCTGATCCTAACTGGGCCTCACCCAGATCTGGTGACTCTGGTCGTCACCTGTGGACCATTATAACCTGGATACTCTGTTCCACACCTGAGCCTTACCTGAACTTGATGACTCTGGATCCACTCTGGGCCTCATTGTGACATGGTGACTCTGGTCCCCAACTGGATGTCACCTAGACCAGGTGAATCTGGTACCCCTCTAGGCCTCAACTTGACCTGGTGACTCTAGTCGTCATCTGGGCCTCACTGGGACATAGTGAACATACTCGCCACTGCGCATCATCTGGACCTGGTGACTCTGGTTTTACCAGGGCATCATCAGGACATGGTTACTCTATTCCCTACTGGGACTGTACTGATCCTGGTTACTCAGGTCCTGACTTTGGACTCTTCTGTACAAGGTGACTCTGGCTCCTCCTGGGCCTCACCTGTAACTGGTGACTCTGATCCTAAGCATGGCCTCACGAGACCTGGTGACTGTGGTTCCCAAGGGACCTCACCTGGACCTCATGTCTCTGGTCCCAGCTGGGCCTCACCACTACCTGGTGTATCTGGTACCCACCTGGGTAGCATCAGGATATGGTTACCCTGTTCACTATCAGTGACCCAGCCGGACCTATTAACTCTGGTCTTCACCTGGGCCACACCTGGACATGGTGACACTGGATCCCACCTGGGTCTCACCTGGACATGGTGAGTCGGATCCCCACATGGTCCTCACCTGTAACTGGTGATTCTCGTTCCCACATGGACATCATGTGGACCTGGTGGTTGCAGTGTTTCTAGCTTCTCATGTACCTCGTGACTCTGATCCCCACCAGGGCCTCACCGTGTACTGGTGAGTGTGGTTTCACCTGCACCTCACCTGGACCTGGTGATTCTGGTCTGCACCTGAGACTACCCTGGATCTGGTGACTGTGGTCCCCACCTGGTCTTTACCTGGATTTGGGGACTCCGGTCCCCAACTGGGCCTCACCTGGCCCTGTTGACCATGGTCCTCAACTGGGCAAAATTGGGACCCGGTGACTGTGTTCCACAACTGGACTTCACCTGGACCAGGTCACTCTGGACCCCCTCTGGGACTCACGTTCCCTAGTGAATGTGAACCCCACTTTAGCCTGGCTTGGACCTACTGACCCTGGTTGCCACCTGTGCCTGACCTCGAACTGTTGACTCTGGTTCTTTCAAAGGCCTCCACTGTACCTGGTGATTCTGGTCCCCACCTGGCCCAAACCAGGACGTGGTTACACTTGTCACCACCGGGGACTCACCTGGACCTGCTTACTGTGTTCCATAACTGGGCCTCAATTAGACCTGTTGACTATGGTCCCCAAGCCGGCCTCACATGGACCTGTTGCCTCTGATCCCCCCGGGGCTACACGTGTACCTGGTAACTCCGGTCCCCACCTGGGCTTCACCTGGATCTGGTGACTCTGGTCCCCACCTGGACATCACCTGGATCTGGGGACTCTGGTCCATACCTGGATCTGACCTACATCTGGTGACTCTGGTCCTCAGTTTGGCCTCACCTGGACCTGGCGTCTCTCGTCCCCACTTTGACCTAACTCAGAACTGCTGAATCTTGCCCCACCTAGGCCGCACAAAGACCTGGTGACTCTTGTCCCCAGCTATGCCTCAATACGACCTGATGAATCTGGTCCTCACGTGGGTCTCACATGGACCTGGGACTCAGCTGGATAGAGTTGCTCTGGTTCCCACAAGGGGCTCACCTGATACTGCTGACTGTGGTCTTATTCTATGCCTCACTAGGACCTAGTGATTCTGTTCCCCATCTGGGCCTGCATGGCCCTAGTGACTCTGGTCCTCACCCAGGCATCATTGGGACCGGGATACTCTATTCCACACCTGGGCCTCAGCTTGACCAGGGAACTCTGGTCCAATTCGGGGCCTCAAACTAAACTGGTTACTCTGGTTCCCCCTCTGGGCGTCACCCTTACCTGGTGACTTTGGTCACCACTTGGGCTTCACTTGGGCCTGGTGAATCTGGTCCTTAGATGGTCCGAACCTGGATCTGGTGACTGCTCGCCACCTGGGCCTCTCCTGGACTTGGTGAATCCTGTTGCCACCTGCGCGTCACCTGGACCTTGTGACTGTGGTCCCACCTGGACCTCACCTGGATCTGGTGGCTCTGGTTCCCATATGGGGCTCTCCTGGTCCTGGTTCCTGTGGTCTCCATCTGGCCTCACCTGGAACACAATGACTCTGTTCCATATTTGGGCCTCTCCTGGACCTGTTGACTCTGGTACTTACCTGGCCATCATTGGGACCTGGGTACACTCTTATATACCTGGGCCTCACCTGGACCTGGTGACTGTGGTCCTCATATGGACATTATGGGACCTGGTTTTCAGTTCCCCATCGGGGCCTCCCCTGGACCTAGTGATTCTCGTCCCACTCTGGGCCTCACTCTGACGTGGTGACTCTGGTCCACACCTGGATATCACCAAAACCGGGTAACTCTGGTCCCCCTCTGGGACTCACCCGGAGCTGGGGACACTGGCACTCAACTGGGCCTCAACATGACCTGATGAATCTACTCCTCACTTAGGCCTCGTCTGGAACTTGTGACTCTTTTCCCACCTGGCATCAATGGGACTTGGTTACTCTCTTCCCCACCTGGGCTTCACCTCGACATGATAACTTTGCACCACACTTTGGCTTCAACTGGTCATGATGACTCTGGTCCACAAACCTAGGCCTCAATCTGGACCTGGTGACCGTTGTCCCCGCCTGGGTCTCACCTGGACCTGGTGACTCTCGTTCCCACATGAACCCCACCTGGATCTGGTGACTGTGGTGTTCTTGTAGACTCACATTTACCTGGTGACTCTGGTCCCCACTAGGGCCTCACCTGGATCTGGTGAATCTGGCCTGCAGCTTGGTCTCACCTGGAACTGTTGATTGGGGTTGCCACATGGGCCTCACCCATTCCTTTTGACTCAGGCCCCACCTGGGCCTCTTGGACCTGGTGAATCTGGTCCTTACCTGGTCCTCTCCCAGACCCGGGACTCTGGTCACCACCTGGGCCTCACCTGGACCTGGTGAATCTGGTCCCATCTGGGCCTAACCCAGTCCTGGTGACTTTGTTCCCCACCTGGACCAGATTGCTGTGGACTCTTTCTTAGCCTCACCTGGACCTGGTGACTCTGATCCTATTGCGTGTCACCCATACCTGGTGACTCTGGTCCTCATCTGGGCATCATTGGTACTTGGAGACTCTGTTCCACGCCTGAGCCTAACCTGGACATGATGACTCTGGAAACTCCCTGGGCCTCACCCTGACCTGGTGCCTCTGGTCTCCATTTGGATGTCACCTGGACCAGGTGATTGTGGTACCCCTCTAGGCCTCAACTAGACCTGGGTATTCTGGTCCTCATCTGGGCCTCACCGAGACATAGTGAATATGCTCCCCACCTGCTCCTCTTCTGGACCTGGTGACTCTGGTTCTACCTGGGCATCATCGGTACATGGTTACTCTATTCACCACTGGGACTGAACTGATCCTGGTAACTCTGGTCCAGACTTTGGCCTCTTCTGACCAGGTGACTCTGGCTCCACCTGGGCCTCACCAGTAACTGGTGACTCTGATCCAAAGCGTGGCCTCACCAGACTTGGTGACTGTGGTTCCCATCGGGACCTCACCTGGACCTCATGTCTCTGGTCGCACCTGGGCCTCACCAGGACCTGGTGACTCTGGTACCCACCAGGGTACCATCAGGATATGCTTGCACTGTTCACTAACAGTGACCCTGCTGGACCTATTAACTCTGGTGTTCACCTGGGCCACACCTGGACAATGTGACACTGGTTCCCACTTGGGTCTCACCTGGAAATGCTGTGTCGGATCCCTACCTGGTACTCACCTGTAACTGGTGATTCTCGTTCCCACATGGACATCATGTGGACCTGGTGGCTGTAGTGTTTCTAGCTTCTCATGTACCTCGTGACTCTGGTCCCCACGAGGGTCTCACCGGTACCTGGTGAGTGTGCTTGCCACCTGCACAACACCTGGAGCTGGTGATTCTGGTCTGCACCTGAGACTACCCTGGATCTGGTGACTGTGGTCCCCACTTGGTCTTCACAAGGATTTGGGGACTCCGGTCCCCATCTGGGCCTCACCTTTAACTGGTGATTCTCGTTCCCACATGGACATCATGTGGACCTGGTGGATGCAGTGTTTATAGCTTGTCATATACCTAGTCACTCTGGTCCCCACCAGGGCCTCACCGGGACCTGTTGAGTGTGGTTGCCACCTGCACCTCAACTGGACCTGGTGATTCTGGTCTGCACCTGAGACTACTTTGGATCTGGTGACTGTGGTCCCCACCTGGGCTTCACCTGGATTTGGGGCTCTGGTTCCCATCTGAGCCTCACCTGGCCCTGTTGACCATGGTCCTCAACTGGGCAAAATTGGGACCCGGTGACTGTGATCCACAACTGGACCTCACCTGGACCAGTTGACTCTGGTCCCCCTCTGGGTGTCACCATGCCCTAGTGACTGTGAACCCCACTTTGGCCTGACTTAGACCTCCTGACCATGGTTGCCACCTGCGCCTGACCTCGAACTGTTGACTCTCGTTCTTTCAAGGGCCTAACCTGGACATGGTGATCCTGGTGCCCATATGGGCCTGACGTGGACCTGGTGACTCTTGTCACCACCGGGAACTCACCTGGATCTGCTTACTGTGTTCCACACCTGGGCCTCAAGTAGACCTGTTGACCATGGTCCCCAAGCCGGCCTCACATGGACCTGTTGCCTCTGATCCCCACCGGGGTTTCACGTGTACCTGGTAACTCTGGTCCTCATCTGGGCCTCATCTGGACCTAGCGACTCTGGTCCCCACCTGGGCTTCACCTGGATCTGGTGTCTCTGGTACCCACCTGGACTTCACCTGGATCTGGGGACTCTGGTCCACACCTGGACCTGACCTGCATCTGGTGACTCCGGTCCTCAGTTTGGCCTCACCTGGATCTGGCATCTCTAGTCCTCACTTTGACCTGACTCAGAACTGCTGAATCTTGCCCCACCTCGGCCGCAACCAGACCTGGTGACTCTTGTCCCCAGCTATGCCTCAATTCGACCTGATGAATCTGGTCCTCACGTGGGCCTCACATGGACCTGGGACTCAGCTAGATAGAGTGGCTCTGGTTCCCACAAGGGGCTCACCTGATACAGCTGACTGTGGTCTTATTCTATGCCTCACCTGGTCCTAGTGATTCTGTTCACATCTGGGCCTGCATGGCCCTAGTGACTCTGGTCCTCACCCAGGAATCATTAGGACCTGGATACTCTATTCCACACCTGTGCCTCACATTGACCATGGACCTCTCGTCCTATTCTGGGACTCAAACTAAACTAGTTACTGGTTCCCCTTTGGGCCTCACTCTTACCTGGTGACTCTGGTCACCCGTTTGGCTTCACTTGGGCCTGGTGAATCTGGTCCTTAGCTGGTATCACCAGGATCTGGTGAATGGTCTCCACCTGGGCCTCACCTGGACTTGGTGAATCCTGTTGCTACATGCGCCTCACCTGGACCTTGTGACTGTGGTCCCACCTGGATCTCACCTGGATCTTGTGGCTCTGGTTCCCATATGGGGCCCTCCTGGACCTGGTTCCTGTGGTCTCCATCTGGCCTCACCTGGAACACAATGACTCTGATCCATATTTGGGCCTCTCCTTCACCTGTTGACTATGGTCCTTACATGGGCATCATTGGGACCTCGATACTCTCTTATATACCTGGGCCTCACCTGGACCTGGTGACTTTGGTCCCACCCGGGCCTCTCCTGGATGAGGTGACTGGTTCCCACAGTGACCTCACCTGGACCTGGTGACTCAGGTCCTCATATGGGCATCATGGTACCTCGTTTCTCAGTTCCACATCGGGGCCTCACCTGAACCTAGTGATTCTCGTCCCCCTCTGGGCCTCACCCTGACGTGGTGACTCTGGTCCCCACCTGGATATCACCAGAACCGGGTGACTCTGGTCCCCCTCTGGGACTCACCCGGAGATGGGGACACAGGTCCTCAACTGGGCCTCAATAGGACCTGGTGAATCTACTCCTCAGTTAGGCATCGTCCAGACCTTGTGACTCTTTTCCCACCTGGCATCAATGGGACATAGTTACTCTGTTCCCCACCTGGGCCTCACCTGGACATGATAACTTTGCTCCACTCTTTGGCCTCAAATGGTCCTGATGACTCTGGTCCCCCCACCTAGGCCTCAATCTGGACCTGGTGACTGTGGTCCCCACCTGGGTCTCACCTGGACCTGGTGACTCTCGTTCCCACATGAACCACACCTGGACCTGGTGACTGTGGTGTTCTTGTATACTCACATGTACCTGGTGACTCGAGTCCCCACTAGGGCCTCACCTAGATTAGGTGACTCTGGCCCGCCGGTTGGCCTCACCTAGACCTGGTGAGTGGGGTTGCCACCTAGGCCTCACACATAGCTGGTGACTCAGGTCCCCACGTGAGCCTCTTGGACCTGGTGACTCTGGTCCTCACCTGGGCATCATTGGTACCTGGTGACTCTGTACCACACCTGAGCCTCACCTGGAAATGTTGACTCTGGAACCGCTCTGGGCCTCACCCTGACCTAGTGACTCTGGTCCCCATCTGGATGTCACATGGACAAGGTGATTCTGGTACCCCCTAGGCCTCAAACAGATCTGGTGACACTGGTCTTCAAAGGGGACTCACCTGTACCTAGTGAATATGCTCCATCTGGGCCTCATTTGGACCTGGTGACTCTGGTCCATACCTGGGCATCATCGGTATATGGTTCCACTGCATGGCCTGTAGGTTAGCCTCACCTGGACCTGGTAAGTCTGGTCTCTACCTGGGCATCATCTGGATATGTTTCCACTGCATGGCATGCAGGTTGGCCTCACCTGGACCTGGTAACTCTTCTCCCAACCTGGGCATCATCGGGATATGGTTCCACTGCATGGCCTGCAGGTTGGCCTCAACTGGACCTGGTGAGTGTTATTGCCACCTGGGCTTCACCCATACCTGGTGACTCAGGTCCCCACGTGGGCCTCTTGGACCTGGTGAATCTGGTCCTTACCTGGTCCTTTCCCAGAACGGGGACTCTGGTCACCACCTGTGCCTCACCTGGACCTGGTGAATCTGGTACCCCTCTAGGCATCAACAAGATCTGGTGACTCTGATCCTATCTGCGCGTCACCCAGACCTGGTGACTCTGTTCCTCACCTGGGCATCATTGGGAACTGGTGACTCTGTTCCACACCTGAGCCTCACCTGGACATAATGACTCTGGAACCTCTCTGGGCCTCACCCAGACCTGATGACTTTGGTCCCCATGTGGATGTCACCTGGACCAGGTGATTCTGGTACCCTTCTAGGTCTCAACCAGATCTGGTGATCTGGTCCTCAACTGGGCCTCACTTGGACCCAGTGAATATGTACCATCTGGGACTCTTTTGGACCTGGTGACTCTGGTCCCTACCTGGCCATCATCGGGAGATGGTTCCATTGCATGGCCTGCAGGTTGGCCTCCCCTGGACCTGGTGAATCTGGTCCCCATCTGAGACTCACCCAGTCGTGGTGACTTTGTTCCCCACCTGGACCTGATTGCTGTGGACTTATTCTTGGTCTCACCTGGAACTTGTGACTCTGATCCTAACTGTGGACCATTATGACCTGGATACTCTGTTCCACACCTGAGCCTCACCTGGACATGATAACTCTGGATCCCCTCTGGTCCTCACCCTGACATGGTGACACTGGTCTCTATCTGGATGTCACCTAGACCAGGTGAATCTGGTACCCCTCTAGGCCTCAACTAGACCTTGTGACTCTTGTCCTCAACTGGGCCTCACCGGGACCTAGTGATTAGCTCCACACCTGGGCCTCATCTGGAACTGATGACTCTGGTTCTACCTGGGCATCATCGAGACATGGTTACTCTATTCCCCACTGGGACTGACCTGATACTGGTATCTCTGGTCTGACTTTGGCCTATTCTGTTCCAGGTGACTCTGGCTTACCTGGGCCTCACCTGTAACTGGTGACTCTGATGCTAAGCATGGCCTCACCTGACCTGGTGACTGTGGTTCCCATCGGGACCTCACCTGGACCTCATATCTCTGGTGCCACCTGGGCCTCACCAGGACCTGGTGTCTCTGGTACCCACCTGGGTAGCATCAGGATATGGTTACACTGTTCACTAACAGTGACCCAGCCGGACCTATTAACTCTGGTCTTCACCTGGGCCACACCTGGACATTTGACACTGGTTCACACTTGGGCCTCAACTGGACATGGTGAGTCGGATCCCCATCTGGTCCTCCCCTGTAACTGGTGATTCTCGTTCCCACATGGACATCATGTGGACCTGGTGGATGCAGTGTTTCTACATTTTCATGTACCTCGTCACTCTGGTCCCCACCAAGGCCTGCCTAGGACCTGCTGACCCTGGATGCCACCTGCGCCTGACCTCGAACTTTTGACTCTGCTTCTTTCAAGGGCCTCCCCTGGACCTGGTGTTCCTGGTCCCCACCTGGGCCACACCTGCACGTGGTGACTCTTGTCACCACCTGGGACTCACCTGGACCTGGTTACTGTGTTCCACAGTTGGGCCACAAGTAGACCTGTTGACCATGGTCCCAAGCCAGCCTCACATGGACCTGTTGCCTCTGATCCCCACTGGGCCTCACGTGTACCTGTGAACTCTGGTCCTCACCTGGGCCTCATCTGGACCTAGTGAGTATGGTCCCCACCTGGGCTTCTCCTGGATCTGGTGACTCTGGTCCCCACCTGGACTTCACCTGGATCTGGTGACTCTGGTCCCCACCTGGACCTCTCCTGGACCTGGTGACTCTCTTTCCAACATGGACCTCACCTGGATCTGGTGACTCTGGTCCTCAGTTTGGCCTCACCTGGAACTGGTGTCTCTCGTCCACACTTTGACCTAACTCAGAACTGCTGAATCTTGCCCCACCGAGGCCGCACCCATACCTGGTGACTCTTGTCCCCAGGTATGCCTCAATTCGACCTGATGAATCTGGTACTCACGTGGGCCTCACATGGACCTGGGATTGAGCTAGATAGAGTGGCTCTGGTTCGCACAAGGGGCTCACCTGATGCAGCTGACTGTGGTCTTATTCTATGCCTCACCTAGTCCTAGTGATTCTGTTCCCATCTGGGCCTGCATGGCGCTCGTGACTCTGGTCCTCACCCAGGAATCATTAGGACCTAGATACTCTATTCCACACCTGTGTCTCACATTGACCATGGACCTCTCCTCCCATTCTGGGACTCATACTAAACTAGTTACTGGTTCCCTTTGGGCCTCATCCTTACCTGGAGACTCTGGACACCCGTTTGGCTTCACTTGGGCCTGGTGAATCTCGTCCTTAGCTGGTCTCACCTGGATCTGGTGAATGGTCTCCACCTGGGCCTTACCTGGACTTGGTGAATCCTGTTGCCACCTGCGCCTCACCTGGACCTTGTGACTGTGGTCCCACTTGGATCTCACCTGGATCTTGTGGCTCTGGTTCCCATATGGGGCTCTCCTGGACCTGGTTCCTGTGGTCTCCATCTGGCCTCACCTGGAACACAATGACTCTGATCCATATTTGGGCCTCTCCTGCACCTGTTGACTATGGTCCTTACATGGGCATCATTGGGACCTCGATACTCTCTTATATACCTGGGCCTCACATGGACCTGGTGACTCTGGTCCCCACTAGGGCCTCACCTAGATTTGGTGACTCTGGCCTGCAGGTTGGCCTCACCTGGACTTGGTGAGTGGGGTTGCCACCTGGGCCTCACCCATACCTGGTGACTCAGGTCCCCACGTGGGCCTCTTGGACCTGGTGAATCTGGTCCTTACATGGTCCTCTCCCAGACCTGGGACTCTGGTCACCCCCTGGGCCTCAACTGGACCTGGTGAATCTGGTCCCCATCTTGGCGTCACACAGTCCTGGTGACTTTGTTCCCCTCCTGGACCTGATTGCTGTGGACTCCTTTTGGGCCTCACCTGGAACTGGTGACTCTGATCCTAACTGGGCCTCACCCAGATCTGGTGACTCTGGTCCTCACCTGGGCATCATGGTACCTGGTGACTCTGTTCCGCACCTGAGCCTCACCTGGACATGATGACTCTGGAACCTCTCTGGGCCTCTCCCTGACCTGGTGACTCTGGTACCCATTTGCATGTCACATGGACCAGGTGATTCTGGTACCCCTCTAGGCATCAACCAGATCTGGTGACTCTGGTCCTCAACTGGGCCTCACCTGACCTAGTGAATTTGCTCCATCTGGACCTCATTTGGACCTGGTGTCTCTAGTCCTTACCTGAGCATCATCGGGATATGGTTCCACTGCATGGCCTGCAGGTTGGCCTCACCTGGATGTGGTAACTCTCGTCCTTACCTGGGTATCATCGGGACTTGGTTCCTCTGCATGGCCTGCAGATTGGCCTCACCTGCACCTGGGGAGTGCCTTGCCACGTGGCCTCACCAATACCTGGTAACTCAGGTCCCCACGTGGGCCTCATTTGGACCTGTTTAATCTGGTCGTTACCTGGTCGTCACCCGGAACCGGTAAGTCTGTTCACCACCTGGGAATAAACTGGACCTGGTGAATCTGGTCCCCATCTGGGCCTCACCCATTCCTGGTGACTTTGTTCCCCACCTGGACCTGATTGCTCTGGACTCCTTCTTGTCCTCACCTGGAACTGGTGACTCTGATCCTAACTGGGCCTCACCCAGATATGGTGACTCTGGTCCTCACCTGTGGACCATTATGACCTGGATACTCTGTTCCACACCTGAGCCTCACCTGGACATGATGACTCTGGATCCCCTCTGGGCCTCACCCTGACATGGTGACTCTGATCCCCATCTGGATGGTCCCACCCAGGTGAATCTGGTACCCCTCTAGGCCTCAACTAGACCTGGTGACACTGGTCCTCAACTGGGCCTCACCAGGACCTAGTGAATATGCTCTCCACCTGCGCCTCGTCTGACCTGGTCACTCTGGTTCTACCTGGGCATCATTGGGACATGGTTACTCTATTGACCACTGGGACTGACCTGATTCCGGTAACTCTGGTCCTGACTTTGGCCTCTTCTGTACCAGGTGACTCTGACTCCACCTGGGCCTCACCTGTAACTGGTGTCTCTAATCCTAAGCATGGCCTCACCTGACCTGGTGACTGGTTCCAATCGGGACCTCAACTGGACCTCGTGTCTCTGGTCCCACCTGGGCCTCACCAGTACCTGTGTCTCTGGTACCCACCTGGGTAGCATCAGGATACGGTTACACTGTTCTTTAACAGTGACCCACCCGGACCTATTAACTCTGGTCTTCACCTGGGCCACACCTGGACATGGTGACACTGGTTCCCACTTGGGTCTCACCTGGACATGGTGAGTCGGATTCCGGCCTGGTCCTCACCTCTAACAGGTGATTCTCGTTCCGACATGGACATCATGTGGACCTGGTGGCTGCAGTGTTTCTAGCCTCTCATGTACCTCGTGACGCTGGTCCCCACCAGGGCCTCACCGGCACCTGGTGAGTGTGGTTGCCACCTGCACCTCACCTGGACCTGGTGATTCTGGTCTGCACCTGAGACTACCCTGGATCTGGTGACTGTGGTCCCCACCTGGGCTTCACCTGGATTTGGGTACTCCGGTCCCCATCTGAGCCTCACCTGGCCCTGTTGACCATGGTCCTCAACTGGGCAAAATTGGGACCCGGTGACTGTGTTCCACAAGTGGACCTCACCTGGACCAGGTCACTCTGGTCCCCCTCTGGGTGTAACCGTGCCCTAGTGACTGTGAACCCCACTTTGGCCTGACTTGGACCTGCTGACCCTGGTTGCCACCTGCGCCTGACCTCGAACTGTTGACTCTGGTTCTTTCAAGGCCCTACCCTGGACCTGGTGATCCTGGTCCCCACCTGGGCCTCACCTGGACGAGGTGACTGGTTCCCACAGAGACCTCACCTGGACCTGGTGACTCAGGTCCTCATATGGGCATCATGGGACCTGGATTCTCAGTTCCACATCGGGGCCTCACTTGGACCTAGTGATTCTCGTGCCCCTCTGGGCCTCACCCAGACGTGGTGACCCTGGTCCCCACCTGGATATCACCAAAACCGCGTGACTCTGGTCCTCCTCTGGGACTCACCCGGAGCTGGGGACACTGGTCCTCAACTGGGCCTCAACAGTTCCTGGTGAATCTACTCCTCACTCAGGCCTCGTCTGGACCTGTGACTCTTTTCCCACCTGGCATAAATGGGGCATGGTTACACTGTTCCCCACCTGGGCCTCACCTGGACATGATAACTTTGCTACACTCTTTGGCCTCAAATGGTCCTGATGACTCTGGTCCCACCACCTAGACCTCAATCAGGAACTGGTGACTGAGGTCCCCAACTGGGTCTCACCTGGACCTGGTGACTCTCGTTCCCACATGAAACACACCTGGACCTGGTGAATGTGGTGTTCTTGTACACTCACATTTACCTGGTGACTCCGGTCCCCACTAGGGCCTCACCTGGATCTGGTGACTCTGGCCTGCAGGTTGGCCTCACCTGGACCTGGTGAGTGCGGTTGCCACCTGGGCCTAACCTATACCTGGTGACTCAGGTCCCCACTTGTGTATCTTGGACCTGGTGAATCTGGTCCTTACCTGGTCCTCTCCCAGACCCAGTGACTCTGGTCACCACCTGGGCCTCACCTGGACCTGGTGAATCTGGTCCCTATCTGGGCCTCAACCAGTCCTGGTGACTTCGTTCCACACGTGGACCTGATTGCTGTGGACTCTTTCTCGGCCTCACATGGACCTGTTGCCTCTGATCCCAACCGGGGCCTCACGTGTACCTGGCAACTCTGGTCCTCACCTGGGCCTCATCTGGAACTAGTGACTCTGGTCCCCACCTGGACTTAACCTGGATATGGTGACACTGGTCCACCCCAGGACCTCTCCTGTACCTGGTGACTCCTTTACAACATAGACCTCATGTGGATCTGGTGACTCTGGTCCTCAGTTTGGCCTCACGTCGACTTGGTGGCTCTCGTCCCCACTTTGACCTAACTCAGAATTGCTGAATCTTGCCCCAACTAGGCCGCACCCAGACCTGGTGACTCTTGTCCCCAGCTATGCCTCAATTCGACCTGATGAATCTGGTCCTCACGTGGGCCTCACATGTACCTGGGACTCAGCTGGATAGAGTGGCTCTGGTTCCCACAAGGGGCACACCTGATACTGCTGACTGTGGTCTTATTCTATGCCTCACCAGGACGTAGTGATTCTGTTCCCCATCTGGGCCTGCATGACCCTAGTGACTCTTGACCTCACCCAGGCATCATTGCGAACTGGATATTCTATTCCACACCTGGGCCTCACTTTGACCAGGGACCTCTGGTCCCATTCTGGGCCTCAAACTAAACTGGTTACTCTGGTTCCCCCTCTGGACCTCACCCTTACCTGGAGACTCTGGTCACCCGTTGGGCTTCACTTTGGCCTGGTGAATCTGGACCTTAGCTGGTCCGCACCTGGATCTGGTGACTGCTCGCCACCTGGGCCTCACCTGGACTTGGTGAATCCTGTTGCCACCTGTGCCTCACCTGGTCCTTCTGACTGTGGTCTCACCTGGACCTCACCTGGATCTGGTGTCTCTGGTTCCCATATGGGGCTCTCCTGGACCTGATTGCTGTGGTGTCCATCTGGCCTCACCTGGAACAAGATGACTCTGATCCATATTTGGGCCTCTCCTGGACCTGTTGACTCTGGTCCATACATGGGCATCATTGCGACCTGGATATTCTCTTATGTACCTGGGCCTCACCTGGACCTGGTGACTGTGGTCCCACCTGGGCCTCACCTGGACGAGGTGACTGGTTCCCACAGGGACCTCACCTGGACCTGCTGACTCAGGTCCTCATATGGGCATCATGGGACCTGGTTTCAGTTCCACATCGGGGCCTCACCTGGACCTAGTGATGCTCGTCCCCCTCTGGGCCTCACCCTGACGTGGTGACTCTGGTCCCCACCTGGATATCACCGGAACCGGTGACTCTGGTCCCCCTCTGGGACCCATCCGGAGCTGGGGACACTGGTCCTCAACTGGGCCTCACCTGGACATGGTGAATCTGGTCCCCATCTGGGCCTCACCCAGTCCTGGTGACTTTGTTCCCCACCTGGACCTGCTTGCTGTGGACTCTTTCTTGGCCTCCCCTTGGAACTGGTGACTCTGAACCTATCTGCGCGTCACCCAGATCTGGTGACTCTGGTCCTCACCTGGGCATCATTGGTACCTGGTGACTCTGTTCCTCACCTGAGTCTCACCTGGACATGATGATCTGGAACCTCTCTGGGCCTCTCCCTGACCTGGTGTCTCTAGTCCCTACCTGGGCATCATCGGGACATGGTTCCACTGCATGTCCTGCAGGTTGGCCTCACCTGGATGTGGTAACTCTCGTCCTTACCTGGGTATCATCGGGACATGGTTCCTCTGCATGGCCTGCAGGTTGGCCTCACCTGGACCTGGGGAGTGCTTTGCCACCTGGCCTCACCAATACCTGGTGACTCAGGTCCCCACGTGGGCCTCATTTTGTCCTGTTGAATCTGGTCCTTACCTGGTCGTCACCCGGAACTGGTAAGTCTGTTCACCACTTGGGAATCACCTGGACCTGGTGAATTTGGTCCCCATCTGGGCCTCACCCAGTCCTGGTGACTTTGTTCCCCACCTGGACCTGATTGCTGTGGACTCCTTCTTGGCCTCAACTGGAACTGGTGACTCTGATCCTAACTGGGCCTCACCCAGATCTGGTGACTCTGGTCCTCACCTGTGGACCATTATGATCTGGATACTCTGTTCCACACCTGAGCCTATCCTGGACATGATGACTCTGGATCCCCTCTGGACCTCACCCTGACATGGTGACTCTGGTCCCCATGTGGATGTCACCTAGACCAGGTGAATCTGGTACCCCTCTAGGCCTCAACTAGACCTGGTGACTCTGGACCTCAATTGGGCCTCACCAGGACCTAGTGGATATGCTCCCCTCCTGCGCCTCATCTGGACCTGGTGACTCTGGTTCCACCTGGACATCATTGGGACCTGGATACTCTCTTATATACCTGGGCCTCACCTGGACCTGATGACTGTGGTCCCACCTGGGCCTCACCTGGACCTGGTGAATCTGGTCCCCATCTGGGCCTCATCCATTCCTGGTGACTTTGTTCCCCACCTGGACCTTATTGCTGTGGACCCTTTCTTGGCCTCACCTGGAACTGGTGTCTCTGATCCTATATGCGCGTCTCCCAGATCTGGTGACTCTGGTCCTCACCTGGGAGTTATTGGTACCTGGTGACTCTGTTCCACACCTGAGCTTCACCTGGACATGATGACTCTGGAACCTCTCTCGGTCTGACCCTGACCTGGTGACTCTGGTCCCCATCTGGATGTCACCTGGACCAGGTCACTCTGGTACTCCTCTAGGACTCAACCAGATCTGGTGACTCTGGTCCTCAACTGGGCCTCACCTGGACCTAGTGAATATGCTCCATCTGGGCCTCATTTGGACCTGGTAACTCTGGTCACTACCTCGGCAACATCGGGTCATGGTTCCACTGCATGGCCTGCAGGTTGCACTCACCTGGACCTGGTAACTCTGGTCCCTACCTGGGCATCATCCGGACATGGTTCCTCTGCATGGCCTGCAGGTTGGCCTCACCTGGACCTGGTGAGTGTGGATGCCACCTGGGCCTCACCCATACCTTGTGACTCAGGTCCCCACGTGGGGCTCTTGGACCTGGTGAATCTGACCCTTTCCTGGTCCTTTCCTAAACCAGGGGACTCTGGTCACTCCCTGGGCCTCCCCTGGACCTGGTGAATCTGGTCCCCATCTATGACTCACCCAGTCCTGGTGACTTTGTTCCCCACCTGGACCTGCTTGCTGTGGACTCCTTCTTGGCCTCACCTAGAACTGGTTACTCTGATCCTATCTGCGCGTCACCCAGACCTGGTGACTCTGGTCCTCACCTGGGCATCATTGGTACCTGGTGACTCTGTTCCACACCTAGCCTCACCTGGACATGACTCTGGAACCACTCTGGGCCTCACCCTGACCTGGTGACTCTGGTCCCCATCTGGATGTCACCTGGACCAGGGGATTCTGGTACCCCTCTAGGCCTCAACCAGATCTGGTTTCTCTGGTCCTCAACTGGGCCTCGGCTGGTCCTAGTGAATATGCTCCATCTTGGCCTCATTTGGACCTGGTTACTCTGATCCCTACCAGGGCATCATGGGGACCTGGTTCTACTGCATGGCCTGCAGGTTGGCCTCACCTGGACCTGGTAAATCTGGTCCCTACCTTGGCATTATCGGGACCCGGTTGCTTTGCATGGGCTGCAGGTAGGCCTCACCTGGACCTGGTGAGTGGGGTTGCCACTTGGGCCTCACCCATACCTGGTGACACAGGCCCCGAAATGGGCCTCACTTGGACCTGGTGTATCTGGTAATCCTGCTCACCACCTGGGGATCACCTGGACCTGGTGAATCTGGTAACTCTGGTCACCACCTGGGAATCACCTGGACCTGGTGAATCTGTGTCCTCATCTGGGCCTCCCCCAGTCCTGGTGACTTTTTTCCCCACCTGGCCCTGATTGCTGTGGACTCCTTCTTAGCCTCACCTGGAACTGTTGACTCTGATCCTAACTGGGCCTCACCCAGATCTGTTGACTCTGGTCTCACCTGTGGACCATTATGACCTGGATACTCTGTTCCACACCTGAGACTCACCTGGACATGATGACTCTGGATCCACTCTGGGCCTCTCCCTGACATGGTGACTCTGGTCCCCATCTGGACGGCACCTAGACCAGGTGAATCTGGTACCCCTCTAGGCCTCAACTAGACCTGGTAACTCTGGTCCTCTACTGGGCCTCAACGGGACGTAGTGAATATGCTCCCCAACTTCGCCTCATCTGGACATGGTGACTCTGGCTCCACCTGGGCCTCACCTGTAACTGGTGACTCTGATCCTAAGCATGGCCTCACCTGACCTGGTGAATGTGGTTTCCATCTGTACCTCATCTGGACCTCTTGTCTCTGGTCCCACCTGGGCCTCACCAGGACCTTGTATCTGGTACCCACCTGAGTAGCATCAGGATATGGTTACACTGTTCACTAACAGTGACCCACCCGGACCTATTAACTCTGGTCTTCCCCTGGTCCACACCTGGACATGGTGACACTGGTGCCCACCTCGGTCTCACCTGGACATGGTGACTCAGATCCCCACCTGGTCCTCACCTGTAACTTGTGATTCTCGTTCCCACATGGACATCATGTGGACCTGGTGGCTGCAGTGTTTCTAACTTCTCATGTACCTCGTGACTCTGGTCCGCACCAGGGCCTCACCGGCACCTGGTGAGTGTGGTTGCCACCTGCACCTCACCTGGACCTGGTGATTCTGGTCTGCACCTGAGACTACCCTGGATCTGGTGACTGTGGTCACCACCTGGGCTTCACCTGGATTTGGGGACTCCGGTCCCCATCTTGGCCCCACCTGGCCCTGTTGACCATGGTCCTCAACTGGGCAAAATTGAGACCCGGTGACTTTGTTTCACAACTGGACCTCACCTGGATCATGTGACTCTGGTCCCCCTCCGGGTCTCACCGTGCCCTAATGACTCTGAACTCTACTTTGGCCTGACTTGGACCTGCTGACCTTGGTTGCCAACTGTGCCTGACCTCGAACTGTTGACTCTGGTTCTTTCAAGGGCCTCCCCTGTACCTGCTGATCCTAGTCCCCACCTGGGTCTCACCTGGACGTGGTGACCCTTGTCACCACCGGGGACTCACCTGGACCTGTTTACTGTGTTCCACACATGGGACTCAAGTCGACATGTTGACCATGATCCCCAAGCTGGCCTCACAGGGACCTGTTGCCTCTGATCCCCACCGGGGCCTCACTTGTACCTGGTAACACTGGTCCTCACCTGGGCCTCATCTGGACCTAGAGACTCTGGTCCCCACCTGAGCTTCACTTCTATCTGGTGACTCTGGTCTCCACCGGGACTTCACCTGGATCTGGTTACTCTGGTACCCACCTGGACCAACCCTGGACCTGGTGACTCTCTTTCCAACATGGACCTCACCTGGATCTGGTGACTCTGGTCCTCAGTTTGGCCTCACATGGACCTGGTATCTCTCGTCCCCACTTGGACCTAACTCAGTACTGCTGAATCTTGCCCCACCTAGGCCGCACCCAGACCTGGTGACTCTTGTCCCCAGCTATGCCTCAATTCGACCTGATGAATCTGATCCTCACGTGGGCCTCACATGGACCTGGGACTCAGCTGGATAGAGTGGCTCTTGTTCCCACAAGGGGCTCCAATGATACTGCTGACTGTGGTCTTATTCTATGCCTCACCAGGACCAAGTGATTCTGTTCTCCATCTGGGTCTGCATGGCCCTAGTGACTCTGGTCCTCACCCAGGCATCATTGGGACCTGGATACTCTATTCCACACCTGGGCCTCACTTTGACCAGGGACTTCTGGTCCCATTCTGGGACTCAAACTAAACTGGTTACTCTGGTTCCCCCTCTGGGCCTCACCCTTCCCTGGTGATGCTGGTCACCCCTTGGGCTTCACCTGGGCCTGGTGAATCTGGTCCTTAGCTGGTCCTCACCTGGATCTGGAGACTGGTCGCCACCTGGGCCTCACCTGGACTTGGTGAATCCTGTTGCCACCTGCGCCTCACCTGGACCTTGTGACTGTGGTCCCACCTGGACCTCACCTGGATCTGGTGGCTCTGGTTCCCATATGGGGCTCTCCTGGACCTGGTTCCTGTGGTCTCCATCTGGCCTCCCCTGGAACACAATGACTCTGATCCATATTTGGGCCTCTCCTGGACCTGTTGACTTAGGTCCTTACCTAGGCATCATTGGGACCTGGATACTCTCTTATATACCTGGGCCTCACCTGGAACTGGTTACTGTGGTCTCACCTGGGCCTCACCTGGAGGAGGTGACTGGTTCCCACAGGGACCTCACCTGGACCTGGTGACTCAGGTCCTCATATGGTCATCATGGGACCTGGTTTCTTAGTTACACATCGGGGCCTCCCCTGGACCTAGTGATCCTCGTCCCCCTCTGGGCCTCACTCTGACATGGTGACTCTGGTCCCCACCTGGATATCACCAGTACCGGGTGCCTCTGGTCCCCTCTGGGACTCCCCCTGAGCTGGGGACACTAGTCTTCAACTGGGGCTCAACAGGACCTCTTGAATCTACTCCTCACTTAGGCCTCTTCTGGACATTGTGACTCTTTTCCCACCTGGCATCAATGGGACATGGTTACTCTGTTCCCCACCTGGGTGTCACCTGGACATGATAACTTTGCTCCACACTTTGTCTTCAACTGGTCCTGATGACTCTGGTCCCCCCACCTAGGCCTCAATCTGGACCTGGTGACTGGTCCCCACATGGGTCTCACCTGGACCTGGTGACTCTCGTTCCCCCATGACCCACACCTGGACCTGGTGACTGTGGTGTTCTTGTAGACTCACATTTACCTGGTGACTCAGGTCCCCACTAGGGCCTCACCTGGATCTGGTGACTCTGGCCTGAAAGTTGGCCTCACCTGGACCTGGTGAGTGGGGTTGCCACCTGGGCCACACCCATACCTGGTGACTCAGGTCCTCACGTTGGCCTCTTGGACCTGGTGAATCTGGTCCTTACCTGGTCCTCCGCCAGACCCGGGGACTCTGTTCACCTCCGGGCCTCACCTGGACCTGGTGAATCTGGTCCCCATTTGGTACTCACCCAGTCCTGGTGACTTTGTTCCCCACCTGGACCTGATTGCTGTGGATTCTTTCTTGGCCTCACATGGAACTGGTGACTCTGATCCTGTCTGCGCGTCACCCAGACCTGGTGACTCTGGTCCTCACCTGGGCATCATTGGTACCCGGTGACTCTGTTCCACACCTGAGCATCACTTGGACATGATGACTCTGGAACCTCTCTGGGCCTCAACCTGACCTGGTGACTCTGGTCCCCATCAGTATGTCACCTGGACCAGGTGATTCTTGTACCCCTCTAGGCCTCTACCAGATCTCTTGACTCTGGTCCTCAACTGGGCCTCACCTGGACCTAGTGAATATGCTCCATCAGGGCCTCATTTGGACCTGGTGACTCTCGTCCCTACCGGGGCATCATCGGGACATGGTTCCACTGCATGGCCTGCAGGTTGGCCTCACCTAGTGCTGGTAAATCTGGTCCCTACCTGGGCATCATCGGGACATGGTTCTACTGCATGGCCTGCAGGTTGGCCTCACCTGGACGTGGTAACTCTAGTACCCACCTGGGCATAATCGGGACATGGTTTCTCTGTATGGCCTGCAAGTTGGCCTCACCTGGACCTGGTGAGTGGGGTTGTCACCTAGGCCTCAACCATACCTGGTGATACAGGTCCCCATGTGCGCCTCACTTGGACCTGGTGAATCTGGTCCTTACCTGGTTGTCACCCGGAACTCGTAACTCTGGTCACCACCTGGGAAACACCTGGACCTGGTGAATCTGGTCCCCATCCGGGCCTCATCCAGTCCTGGTGAATTTGTTCCCCACCTGGACCTGATTGCTGTGGACTCCTTCTTGGCCTCAGCTGGAACTGGTGACTCTGATCCTAACTGGGCCTCACCGAGATCTGGTGACTCTGGTCCTCACCTGTGGACTATTATGACCTGGATACTCTCTTCCACACCTGAGACTCACCTGGACATGATGACTCTGGAACCGCTCTGGGCCTCAGCCTGACATGGTGACTCTGGTCCCCATCTGGATGTCACCTAGACCAGGTGAATCTGGTACCCCTCTAGGCCTCCACTTGACCTGGTGACTCTGGTCCTCAACTGGGCCTCACCGGGACGTAGTGAACATGCTCCCCACCTGAGCCTCATCTTGACCTGGTTACTCTGGTTCTACCTGGGCATCATCGGGACATGGTTACTGTGTTCCCCACTGGGACTGACCTGATCCTGGTATCTCTGGTCCTCACTTTGGCCTCTTCTGTACCAGGTGACTCTGCCTCCACCTGGGCCTCACCTGTAACTGGTGACTCTGATCCTAAGCATGGCCTCACCTGACCTGGTGACTGTGGTTCCCATCGGGACCTCACCTGGACCTCATGTCTATGGTCACACCTTGCCTCTCCAGGACCTTGTGTCTCTAGTACCCATCCTGGGTAGCATCAAGATATGCTTACACTGTTCACTAACAGTGACACAGCCGGACCTATTAACTCCGATCTTCACCTGAGCCACACCTGGACATGGTGACACTAGTTCCCACCTGGTCTCACCTGGACATGGTGAGTCGGATCCCCACCTGGTCCTCACCTGTAACTGGTGATTGTCGTTCCCACATGGACATCATGTGGACCTGGTGGCTGCAGTGTTTCTAGCTTCTCATGTACCTCGTGACTCTGGTACCCATCAGGGCCTCACCGGGACCTGGTGAGTGTGGTTGCCACCTGCACCTCACCTGGACCTGGTGATTCTGGTCTGCCCCTGAGACTACCCTGGATCTGGTGACTGTGGTCCCCACCTGGGATTCACCTGGATTTGGGGACTCTGGTCCCCATCTGGGCCTCACCTGGCCGTGTTGACCATGGTCCTCAACTGGGCAAAATTGGGACCCGGTGACTGTGTTCCACAACTGGACCTCACCTGGACCAGTTGACTCTGGTTCCCCTCTGGGTCTCACCGTGCCCTAGTGACTGTGAACCCCACTTTGGCCTGACTTGGACCTTTTGACCCTGGTTGCAACCTGCTCCTGACGTCGAACTTTTGACTCTGGTTCTTTCAAGGGCCTCCCCTGGACCTGGTGATCCTGGTCCCCACCTGGGACTCACCTGGACGTGGTGACACTTGTCACCACTGGGGACTCACCTGGACCTTGTTACTGCGTTCCACACCTGGGCTTTAAGTAGACCTGTTGCATCTGATACCCACCAGGGCCTAAGTTGTCTGGTAACTCTGGTCCTCACCTGGCCTCATCTGGACCTAGTGACTCTGCTCACCACCTGGCTTCACCTGGATCTGGTGACTCTGGTCTCCACCTGGACTTCACCTGGATCTGGTGACTCTGGTACCCACCTGGACCTCTCCTGAACCTGGTGACTCTCTTTCCAACATGGACCTCACCTGGATCTGGTGAATCTGGTCCTCTCTTTGGCCTCACCTGGACCTGGTGTCTCTCATCCCCACATTGAACTAACTCAAAACTGCAGAATATTGCCACACCTAGGCCGCACCCAGACATGGTGACTCTTGTCCCCAGCTATGCCTCAATTCGACCTAATGAATCTGGTCCTCACGTGGGCTTAACATGGACCTGGGACTCAGCTCCATAGAGTGGCTCTGGTTCCCACAAGGGGCTCACCTGATACTGCTGACTGTGGTGTTATTCTATGCCTCACCTGGACCTAGTGATTCTGTTTGCCATCTGGGCCTGCATGGCCCTAGTGACTCTGGTCCGGACCCAGGTATCATTGGGACCTGGATACTCTATTACACACCTGGGCCTCACTTTGACCAGGGACCTCTGGTCCCATTCTGGGCCTCAAACTAAACTGGATACTCTGGTTCCACCTCTGGGCCTCACCCCTACCTGGTGACTCTGGTCACCCCTTGGGCTTCACTTGGGCCTGCTGAATCTGGTCCTTAGCTGGTCCGCACCTGGATCTGGTGACTGGTCGCCACCTGAGTCTCACCTGGACTTGTTGAATCCTGTTGCCTCCTGCGCCTCACCTGGACCTTGTGACTGTGATCCCACCTGGACCTCACCTGGATCTGGTGGCTCTGGTTCCCATATGGGGCTCTCCTGGACCTGGTTCCTGTAGTCTCCATCTGGCCTCACCTGGAACACAATGACTCTGATCCATATTTGGGCCTCTCCTGGACCTGTTGTCTCTGGTCCTTACCTGGGCATCATTGGGACCTGGATACTCTCTTATATTCCTGGGCCTCACCTGGACCTGTTGACTGTGGTCCCACGTGGGCTTCACCTGGACGAGGTGACTTGTTCCCACAGGGACCTCACCTGGACCTGGTGGTATAGGTCCTTCTATGGGCATCATGGGACCTGGTTTCTCAGTTCCACATCGGGGCCTCACCTGGACCTAGTGAACCTCGTCCACCTCTGGGCCTCACCCTGACGTGGTGACTCTGGTCCCCACCTGGATATCACCAGGACCTGGTGACTCTGGTCCCCCTCTGGGACTCATCCGGAGCTGGCGACACTTGTCCTCAGCTGGGCTTCAACAGGATATGGTGAATCTACTCCTCACTTAGCGCTCGTCTGGACCTTGTGACTCTTTTCCCACCTGGCATCAATGGGACATGGTTACTCTGTTTCCCACCTGGGTCTCACCTGGACATGATAAGTTTGCTCCACACTTTAGCCTCAACAAGTCCTGATGACTCTGGTCCCCCCACCTAGTCCACAATCTGGACCTGATGACTGTGGTTTCCACATGGGTCTCACCTGGACCTTGTGACTCTCGTTCCCACATTAACCACACCTGGACGTGGTGACTGTGGTGTTCTTGTAGACTCACATTTACCTGGTGACTCCGGTCCCCACTAGGGCCTCACCTGGATCTGGTGACTCTGGCCTGCAGGTTGGCCTAACCTGGACCTGGTGAGTGGGGTTGCCACCTGGGCCTCACCCATACCTGGAGACTCAGGTCCCCACGTGGGCCTCTTGGACCTGGTGAACCTGTTCCTTACCTGGTCCTCTCTCAGACCCGATGACTCTGGTCCCCACCTGGGCCTCACCTGGACCTGGTGAATCTGGTCCCCATCTGGGCCTCACCCATTCTTGGTGACTTTGTTCGCCACCTGGACCTGATTGTTGTTGTCTTCTTCTTGGCCTCACGTGGAACTGGTGACTCTTATCCTATCTGCGCTTCACCGAGATCTGGTGACTCTGGTCCTCACCTGGGCATCATTCGTACCTGATGACTCTGTTCCACACCTGAGCCTCACCTGGACATGATGACTCTGGAACTTCTCTGGGCCTCACCCTGACCTGGTGACTCTGGTCCCCATCTGGATGTCACCTGGACCAGGTGATTCTGGTACCCCTCTAGGCCTCAACCTGATCTGTTGACTCTGGTCCTGAAGTGGGCCTCACCTGTACCTAGTGAATATGCTCCATCTGGGCGTCAGTTGGACCTGGTGAATCTGGTCCTTACCTGGTCCTCATCCGAAACTTGTAACTCTGGTCATCACCTGGGAATCACCTGGACCTGGTGAATCTGGTCCCCATCTGGGCCTCACCCAGTCCTGGTGACTTTGTTCCCCACCTGGACTTGATTGCTGTGGACTCCTTCTTGGCCTCACCTGGAAATGGAGACGATGATCCTAACTGGGCCTCACCCAGATCTGGTGACTCTGGTCCTCTACTGTGGATCATTATGACCTGGATACTCTGTTCCACACCTGAGCCTCACCTGGACATGATGACTCTGGTCTCCATCTGGATGTCACCTAGACCAGGTGAATTTGATACCCCTCTAGGCCGCAACTAGACCTGGTGAGTCTAGTCCTCAACTGGGCCTCACCGGGACCTAGTGAATATGCTCCCTACCTGCGCCTCATCTGGACCTGGTGACTCTGGTTCTACCTGGGCATCACCGGGACATGGTTACTCTATTTCCCAATGGGACTGACCTGATCCTTGTAACACTGGTCCTGACTTTGGCCTCTTATGTACCAGGTGACTCTGGCTCCACCTGGGCCTCACCTGTAACTGGTGACTCTGACGAAAGCATGGCCTCACCTGACCTGGTGACTGTGGTTCCCATCGTGACATCATCTGGACCTCATGTCTCTGGTCCAACCTGGGCCTCACCAGGACCTGGTGTCTCTGGTACCCACCTGGGTATCATCAGGATGTGGTTACACTGTTCACTAACAGTGACCTAGCTGGACCTATTAACTCTGGTCTTCACCTGGGCCTCACCTGGACCTGGTGACTGTGGTCCCACCTTGGCCTCACCTGGACGAGGTGACTGGTTCCCACAGGGACCTCACCTGGACCTGGTGACTCAGGTCCTCATATGGGCATCATGGGACCTGGTTTCTCAGTTCCACATCGGGGACTCACCTGGACCTAGTGAATCTCGTCCCCCTCTGGGTCTCACCCTGACTGGTGAATCTGGTCCCAACCTCAATATCACCAGAACCGGGTGACACACCCGGAGCTGAGGACACTGGTCCTCAACTGCGGCTCAGTGGGCCTGGTGAATCTACTCCTGACTTAGGCCTCGTCTGGAGCTTGTGACTCTTTTCGCACCTGGCAACAATGGGACATGGTTACTCTGTTCCCAAACTGAGCCTCACCTGGATATGATAACTTTGATCCACACTTTGGCCTCAACTGGTCCTGATGACACTGGTCCCCCCACCTAGGCCTCAATCTGGACCTGGTGACTATGGTCCCCACCTGGGTCTCACCTGGACCCGGTGACTCTCGTTCCCACATGAACCACACCTGGACCTGGTCACTGTGGTGTTCTTGTAGACTCATATTTACCTAGTGACTCCTGTCCCCACTAGGGTCTCACGTGGATCTGGTGACTCTGGCATGCAGGTTGGCCTCAGCTGGACCTGGTGAGTGGGGTTGCCACCTGGGCCTCACCTAAACCTGGTGATCTGGTCCCCATCTGGATGTCACCTGGACCAGGTGATTCTGGAACCCCTCTAGGCCTCAACCAGATCTGGTGACTCTTGTCCTCAACTGGGCCTCACCTGGACCTAGTGAATATGCTCCATCTGGGCCTCATTTGGACCTGGTGACTCTGGTCACTCACTGGGAATCATCGTGAAATGGTTCCACTGCATGGCCTGCTGGTTTGCCTCACCTGGACCTGGTAACTCTGCTCCCTACCTGGGCATCATCGGGACATCTTGACCTGGTGAGTGGGTTTCCCACCTGGATCTTACACATGCCTGGTGACACAAGTCCCCACGTGGGCCCCAATTGGACCTGGTGAATGTGGTCCTTACCTAGTCCTCACCCGTAAGTGGTAAATCTGGTCCCCACCTGGGCATCACCTAGTCCTGGTGACTTTGTTCCCCACCTGGACCTGATTGCTGTGGACACCTTCTTGGGCTCACCTGGAAGTAGTAACTCTGATCCTAACTGGGCCTCTCCCAGATCTGGGGACTCTGGTCCTCACCTGTGGACCATTATGACCTGGATACTCTGTTCCACACCTGAGGCTCACCTGGACATGATGACTCTGGATCCCCTCTGGGCCTCACCCTGACATGTTTACTCTGGTCCCCATCTGGATGTCACCTAGACCAGGTGAATCTGGTACGCCTCTGGGCCTCAACCAGATCTGGTGACTCTGGTCCTAAACTGGGCCTCACCTGGACCTAGGGAATATGCTCCATCTGGGCCTCATTTGGACCTGGTGACTCTGGTCACTACGGGGGCAACATCGGGACATGGTTCCACATAATGGTCTGCAGGTTGGCCTCTTCTTGACCTGGTAACTCTGGTCCCTACCAGGGCATCATCGGGACACGGTTCCTCTGCATGGCCTGTAGGTTGGCGTCACCTGGACCTCGTACCTCTGGTCCCTACCTGGGCATCATCGGGACACGGTTCCTCTGCATGGCCTGCAGGTTGGCCTCACCTAGACCTGGTGAGTGGGCTTGCCACCTGGGCCTCACCCATACCTGGTGACACAGGTCTCACGTGGGCCTAACTTGGACCTGGTGAATCTGGTCCTTACCTCGTCCTCACCCGGAACTGGTAACCCTTGTCACCAGCTGGGAATCACCTGGACCTGGTGAATCTGGTCCCCATCTGGGCCTCACCCATTTCTGGTGACTTTGATCCCCACCGCAGCTGATTGCTGTGGACTCCTTCTTGGCCTCACCTGGAACTTTTGACTCTGCTCCTAACTGGGCCTCACCCAGATCTGGTGACTCTGGTCCTCACATGTGGACCATTATGACCTGGATACTCTATTCCACACCTGAACCTCACCTGGATATGATGATTCTGGATGCACTCTGGGCCTCAGCCAGACATGGTGACTCTGGTCCCCATCTGGATGTCCCCTAGACCAGGTGAATCTGGTACCCCTCTAGGCGTCAACTAGACCTGGTGACTCTGGTCCTCAACTGGGCCTCACCTGGACCTAGTGAATATTCTCCCCACCTGCGCCTCCCTGGACCTGGTGACTCTGATTCTACCTGGGCATCACTGGGACATGGTTACTGTATTTCCCACTGGGACTGACCTGATCCTGGTAACTCTGGTCCTGACTTTGGCCTCTTCTGTACCAGGTGACATTGGCTCCACCTGGGCCTCACCTGTACCTGGTGACTCTGATCCTAAGCATGGGCTCACCTGACCTGGTGACTGTGGTTCCCATCGAGACGTCACCTGGACCTCATGTCTCCGGTTACACCTGGGCCTCACCAGGAGCTGGTGTCTCTGGTACCCACCTGGGTAGCATCAGGATATGGTTACACTGTTCACTAACACTCATCCAGCCGGACCTAATAACTCTGGTCTTCACGTGGGGCACACCAGGACATGGTGACACTGGTTCCCACCTGGGTCTCACCTGGACATGGTGAGTCGGATCCCCACCTGGTCCTCACCTGTAACTGGTGATTTTCATTTCCACATGGACATCATGTGGACCTGGTGGCTGCAGTGTTTCTAGATTCTCATGTACCTCGTGTCTCTGGTCCCCACCGGGGACTCTCCGAGACCGGGTGAGTGTGGTTGCCACCTGCACCTCACATGGACCTGGTGATTCTGGTCTGCACCTGAGACTACCCTGGATCTGGTGAGTGTGGTCCCCACCTGGGCTTCACCTGGATTTGGGGACTCCGGTCCCCATCTTGGCCTCACCTGGCCCTGTTGACCATGGTCCTCAACTGTGCAAAATTGGGACCCAGTGACTGTGTTCCACAACTGGACCTCACCTGGACCAGGTGACTCTGGTCCCACTCTGGGTTTCACCATGCCCTAGTGACTGTGAACCCCACTTTGGCCTGACTTGGACCTGCTGACCCTGGTTGCCATCTGCGCCTGACCTCGAACTTTTCTCTCTGGTTCTTTCAAGGGCCTTCCCTGGACCTGGTGATCCTGGTCGGACTTGGCCCACACCTGGACGTGGTGACTCCTGTCACCAATGGGGACTCACCTGGACCTGCTTACTGTGTTCCACACCTGGGTCTCAAGTAGACCTGTTGAACATGGTCCCCAAGCCGGCCTCACATGGACATGTTGCCTCTGATCCCCACCGGGTCCTCACGTGTACCTGGTATCTCTGGTCCTCACCTGGGCCTCATCTGGACCTAGTGACTCTGGTCCCCACCTTGGGTTCACATGGATCTGGTGACTCTGGTCCCCACCTGGACTTCACCTGGATCTGGTGACTCTGGAACCCACCTGGACCTCTCCTGGACCTCGTGACTCTCTTTCCAACATGGACCTCACCTGGATCTGGTGAATCTGGTCCTCAGTTTGGCCTCACCTGGACCTGGTGTCTCTCGTCCCCACTTTGACCTAACTCAGAACTGCTGAATCTTGCCCCACCTAGGCCGCACCCAGACCTGGTGACTCTTGTCCCCAGCTATGCCTCAATTCGACCTGGTGAATCTGGTCCTCACATGGGACTCACCTTGTCCTGGGACTCAGCTGGATAGAGTGGCTCTGGTTTTCACAAGGGGCTCACCTGACTGCTGAATGTGGTCTTATTCTATGCCTCACCAGGACCTAGTGATTCTGTTCCCCATCTGGGCCTGCATGGCCCCAGTGACTCTGGTCCTCACCCAGGCGTCATTGTGACCTGGATACTCTATTCCACACCTGGGCCTCTCTTTGACCAGGGACCTCAGGTCCCATTCTGGGCCTCAAACTAAACTGGTTACTCTGGTCCCCCCTCTGGGCCTCACCCTCCCCAGGTGACTCTGATCACCCTTTGGGCTTCACATGGGCCTGGAGAATCTGGTCCTTAGCTGTTCCGCACCTGGATCTGGTGACTGGTCGCCACCTGGGCCTCACCTGGACTTGGTGAATCCTGTTGCCTCCTGCGCCTCACCTGGACCTGGTGACTGTGGTCCCACCTGTACCTCACCTGGACGAGTTGACTGGTTCCCACAGGGACCTCACCTGGACCTGGTGACTCAGGTCCTCATATGGGCATCATGGGACCTGGTTTCTCAGTTCCACATCGGGGCCTCATCTGGACCTAGTGATTCTCGTCCCCCTCTGGGCCTCACCCGGACGTGGTGATTCTGGTCCCCACCTGGATATCACCAGAACCGGGTGACTCCGGTCCCCCTCTGGGACTCACCCGGAGCTGGGGACACTGGTGCTCAGCTGATCCTCAACAGGACCTGGTGAATCTACTCCTCACTTAGGCCTCGTTTGGACCTTGTGACTCTTTTCTCACCTGACATCAATGGGACATGGTTATTCTGTTCCCCACCTGGGCCTCACCTGTACATGATAACTTTGCTCCACACTTTGGCCTCAACTGCTCCTGAAGACTCTCGTCCCCCCACCTAGGCCTCAATCTGGACCTGGTGACTGTGGTCCCCACCTGGGTCTCACCTGGACCTGGTGACTCTCGTTCCCACATGAAACACACCTGGACCTGTGACTGTTGTTTTCTTGTAGACTCACATTTACCTGATGACACCGGTCCTCAGTAGGGCCTCACATGGATCTGGTGACTCTGGCTTGCAGGTTGGCCTCACCTGTACCTGGTGAGTGGGGTTGCCACCTGAGCTTCACCCATACCTGGTAACTCAGGAACCGACGTGGTTCTCTTGGACCTGCTGAATCTGGTCCTTACATGGTCCTCTCCCAGACCCGGGGATTCTAGTCACCACCTGGGCCTCACCTGGACCTGGTGAATCTCTTCCCCATCTGGGCCTCAACCAGTCCTGGTGAGTTTGTTCCCCACCTGGACCTGATTGCTTTGGACTCTTTCGTGGCCTCACCTGGAACTGGTGACTCTTATCCTCTCTGCGCGTGACTCAGGCCTGGAGACTCTGGTCCCCATCTGGATGTCACCTGGACCAGGTGATTCTGGTACCCCTCTAGGCCTAAACCAGATCTGGTGTCTCTGGTCCTCAACTGGGCCACGGCTGGACCTAGTGAATATGCTCCATCTGGACATCATTTGGACCTGGTGACTCTCTTCCCTACCTGGGCCTCATCGGGACAAGGTTCCACTGCATGGCCTTTAGGTTGGCCGCACCTGGACCTGGTAACTGTGGTTCTACTTGGGCATCATCGGGACGTGGTTACTCTATTCCCAGTGGGACTGACCTTATCGTGGTAACTCTGGTCCTGACTTTGGCCTCTTCTGTGCCATGTGACTCTGGCTCCCCCTGGACCTCACCTGTAAGTGGTGACTCTGATCATAAGCATGGCCTCACCTGACCTGGTGACTGTGGTTTCCATCGGTACCTCACCTGGACCTCATGTCTCTGGTCCCAACTGGGACTCACCAGGACCTTGTATCTAGTACCCACCTGAGTAGCATCAGGATATGGTTACACTGTTCACCAACAGTGACGCGGCCGGACCTATTAACTCTTGTCTTCACCTGGTCCACACTTGGACATGGTGACACTGGTTCCCACCAGGGTCTCACCTGGACATGGTGACTCAGATCCCCACCTGGTCCTCACCTGTAACTTGTAATTCTCGTTCCCACATGGACATCATGTGGACCTGGTGGCTGCAGTGTTACTAGCTTCTCATGTACCTCGTGACTCTGGTCCCCACCAGGTCATCACCGGGACTTGGTGAGTGTGGTTGCCACCTGCACCTCACCAGGACCTGGTGATTCTGGTCTCCACCTGAGACTATCCTGGATCTGGCGACTGTGGTCCCCACCTGGGCTTCACCTGAATTTGGGGACTCCGGTCCCCATCTGGGCCTCAACTAGCCCTGTTGACCATGGTCCTCAACTGGGCAGAATTGGACCCGGTGACTGTGTTCCACAACTGGATCTCACCTGGACAAGGAGACTCTGGTCCCCTCTGGGTCTCACTGTGCCCTAGTGACTGTGAACCCCACTTTGGCCTGACTTGGACCTGCTGACCCTGGTTGCCACATGCGCCTGACCTCGAACTGTTGACTCTGGTTCTCTCAAGGGCCTCCCCTGTACCTGGTGATCCTGGTCCCCAATTGGTCTTCAACTGGAAGTGGTGAATCTTGTCACCACCGGGGACTCACCTGGACATGATTACTTTGTTCCACACCTGGGCCCCAGGTAGACCTGTTGAGGATGGTCCCCAAGCCGGCCTCACGTGGACCTTTTGGCTCTGATCCCCGCCGGGGGCTCACGTGTATCTGGTAACTCTGATCCTCACCTGGGCCTCATCTGGACCTAGTGACTCTGGTCCCCACCTGGGCTTCACCTGGATCTCCTGACTCTGGTCCCTACCTGGACTTCACCTGGATCTGGTGACTCTGGTCCCCACCTGGACCTCTCCTGGACCTGGTGACTCTCTTTCTAACATGGACCTCACCTGGATCTGGTGACTCTGGTCCCCACTTGGACCTCTCCTGGACCTGGTGACTCTCTTTCCAACATGGACCTCACCTGGATCTGGTGACTCTGGTCCTCAGTTTGGCCTCACTTGTACTGGTGTCTCTCGTCCCCACTTTGACCTAACTCAGAACTGCTGAATCTTGCCCCACCAAGGCCGCACACAGACCTGGTGACTCCTGTCCCCAGCTATGCCTCAATTCAACTTGATGAATCTGGTCCTGACGTGGGGCACACATGGACCTGGGTCTCAGCTGGATAGAGTGGCTCTGGTTCCCACAAGGGGCACACCTGATACTGGTGTTAGTGGTCTTATTCTATGCCTCACCAGGACCTAGTGATTCTGTTCCCCATCTGGGCCTACATGGCCCTAGTGACTCTGGACCTCACCCAGGCATCATTGGGACCTGGATACTCTATTCCACATCTGGGCCTCACTTTGACCAGGGACCTCTGGTCCTATTATGGGCCTCAAACTAAACTGGTTACTCTGGTTCCCCTCTGGGCCTCACCCTTACCTGGTGACTCTGGTCACCCCTTGGGCTTCACTTGGGCCTGGTGAATCTGGTCCTTAGCTGGTCCGCATCTGGATCTGGTGACTGGTGGCCACCTGGGCCTCACCTGGACTTGATGAATCCTATTGCCACCTGCGCCTCACCTGGACCTTGTGACTGTGGTCCCAACTGGACCTCACCTGGATCTGTTGGCTCTGGTTCCCATATGGGGCTCTCCTGGACCTGGTTCCTGTGGTCTCCATCTGGCCTCACCTGGAACACAATGACTCTGATCCATATATGGTCCTCTCCTGGACCTGTTGACTCTGGTCCTTACCTGGGCATCATTGGGACCTGGATACTCTCTATATACCTGGGCCTCACCTGGACCTGGTGACTGTGGTCCCACCTGGGCCTCACCTGGACGAGGTGACTGGTTCCCACAGGGACCTCACCTGGACCTGGTGACTCAGGTCCTCATATGGGCATCATGGGACCTGGTTTCTCATTTCCACATCGGGGCCTCACCTGGACCTAGTGATTCTCGTCCCCCTCTGCGCGTCGCCCTGACATGGTGACTGTGGTCCCCACCTGGATATCACCAGAACCGGGTGCCTCTGCTCCCCCTCTGGGACTCACCCGGAGCTGGGGCACTGACCCTCAACTGGGGCTCAACAGGACCTGGTGAATCTACTCCTCACTTAGGCCTCGTCTGGACCTTGTGACTCTTTTCCAACCTGGCATCAATGGGACATGGTGACTATGTTCCCCACCTGGGCCTCACATGGACATGATAACTTTGCTCTACACTTTGGCCTCAACTGGTCCTGATGACTCTGGCCCCCCACCTATGCCTCAATCTGGACCTGGTGACTGTGGTCCCCACCTGGGTCTCACCTGGATCTGGTGACTCTCGTTCCCACTTGAGCCACACCTGGACCTGGTGACTGTGGTGTTCTTGTAGACTCACATTTACCTGGTGACTCCGGTCCCCACTAGGGCCTCACCTGGATATGGTGACTCTGGCCTGCAGGTTGGCCTCACCTGGACCTGGTGAGTGTGGTTGCCACCTGGGCCTCACCCATACCTGGTGACTCAGTTCCCCATGTGGGCCATGTGGACCTGGTGAATCTGGTCCTTACCTGGTCCTCTCCCAGACCCGGGGACTCTGGTCACAACCTGGGCCTCACCTGGACCTGGTGAATCTGGTCCCCTTCTGGGTCTCACACAGTCCTGGTGACTTTGTTCCCCACCTGGACCTGATTGCTGTGGACTCTTTCTTGGCCTCACCTGGAACTGGTGACTCTGGTCCTTATCTGGATGTCACCTTGACCAGGTGATTCTAGTACCCCTCTAGGCCTCAACCAGATCTGGGGACTCTGGTCCTCAAATGGGCCTCACCTTGACCTAGTGAATATACTCGATCTGGGCCTCATATGGACCTGGTGACTCTGGTCCCTACCTGGGCATCATCGGGACATGGTTCCACTGCATGGCCTGCAGGTTGGCCTCAGTTGGACCTGGTATCACTCGTCCCTACCTGGGCATCATCGGGACATGGTTCCTCTGCATGGCCTGCAGGTTGGCCTCACCTGGACCTGGTGAGTGGGGTTGCCACCTGGGGCTCACCCATACCTGGTGACACAGTTCCCCACGTGGACCTCACTTTGACCTGGTGAATCTGGTCCTTACCTGGTCCTCACCCACAACTCGTAACCTGGTCATCACCAGTGAATCACCTGGACCTGGTGAATCTGGTCCCCATCTAGGCCTCACTCAGTCCTGGTGACTTTGTTCCCCACCTGGACTTGATTGCTGTGGACTCCTTCTTGGCCTCAACTGGAACTGGTGACTCTGATCCTAACTGGGCCTCACCCAGATCTGCTGATTCTGGTCCTCACCTGTGTATCATTACGACCTGGATACTCTGTTCCACACCTGAGCCTCACCTGGACATGATGACTCTGGATCCACTCTGGGCCTCCCTCTGATATGGAGACTCTGGTCCCCATCTGGATGTCTCCTAGACCAGGTGAATATGGTACCCCTCTAGGCCTCAACAAAACCTGGTGACTCTAGTCCTCAACTGGGCCTCACCGGGACCTAGTGAATATGCTCCCCAACTGAGCCTCATTTGGACATGGTGACTCTGGTTCTACGTGGGCATCATTGGGACATGGTTACTCTATTCCCCACTGGGAGTGACCTGATCCTGATAACACTTTTCCTGACTTTGGCATTTTCTGTACCAGGTGACTCTGGGTCCACCTGGGCCTCACCTGTAACTGGTGACTCTGATCCTAAGCATGGCCTCACCTGACCTGGTGACTGTGGTTCCCATCGGGACCAAACCTGGACCTCATGTCTCTGGTCCCACCTGGGCCTCACCAGGACCTGGTGTCTCTGGTACCCACCTGGGTAGCATCAGGATATGGTTACACTGTTCACTAACAGTGACCCAGCCGGACCTATTAACTCTGGTCTTCACCTGGGCCCCACCTGGACATGGTGACACTCGTTCCCACCTGGGTCTCACCTGGAAATGGTGAGTCAGATACCCACCTGGTCCTAACCTATAACTGTTGATTCTCATTCCCACATGGACATCATGTGGACCTGGTGGCTGCGGTGTTTCTAGTTTGTCATGTACCTTGTGACACTGGTCCCCACCAGGGCCTCACCGGGACCAGGTGAGTGTGGTTGACACCTGCAACTCACCTGGACCTGGTGATTCTCGTCTGCACCTGAGACTACCCTGGATCTGGTGACTGTGGTCCCCACCTGGGCTTCACCTGGATTTGGGGACTCCTGTCCCCATCTGAGCCTCACCTGGCCCTGTTGACCATGGTCCTCAACTGCGCAAAATTGGGACCCTATGACTGTGTTCCACAACTGGACCTCACCTGGACCACGTGGCTCTGGTGCCCCTATGGGTCTCACAATGCCCTAGTGACTGTGAACCCCACTTTCCCCCGACTTAGATCTGCTCACCCTGGTTGAAACCTGCGCCTGACCTCGAACTGTTGACTCTGGTTCTTTCAAGGGCCTCCCCTGTACATAGTGATCCTGGTCCGAACCTGGGCCTCACCTGGACGTGGTGACTCTTGTCACCATGGGGACTCACCTGGACCTGCTTACTGTGTTCCACACCTGGGCCTCAAGAAGACCTGTTGACCATGGTCCCCAAGCCGGCCTCACATGGACCTGTTGCCTCTGATCCCCACCGGGGCCTCACGTGTACCTGGACCTGGTTAATCTCTGGTCCTCACCTGGGCCTCATCTGGACCTAGAGACTCTGGTCCCCACCTGGGCTTCACCTGGATCTGGAGACTCTGGTCACCATCTGGACTTCACCTGGATCTGGTGACTCTGGTCCCAATCTGGACCTCTCCTGGACTTGGTGTCTCTCTTGCCCACTTTGACCTAACTCAGAACTGCTGAATCTTGCCCCACCTATTACGCACCCAGACCTGGTGACTCTTGTCCCTAGCTATTCCTCAATTCGACCTGATGAATCTGGTCCTCACGTGGACCTCACATGTACCTGGGACTCAGCTGGAAAGAGTGGCTCTGGTTCCCACAAGGGGCTCACCTGATACTGCTGACTGTGGTCATACTCTATGTCTCACCAGGACCTAGTGCTTCTGTTCTCCATCTGGGCCTGCATGGCCATAGTGACTCTGGTCCTCACTCAGGCATCATTGGTACCTGGATACTCTATTCCACACCTAGGCCTCACTTTGAACAGGGACCTCTGGTCCCATTCTGGGCCTCAAAATAAACTGGTTATTCTGGTTACCCTTCTGAACCTCACCCTTACCTGGTGACTCTGGTCACCCCTTGGGCTTCACCTGGGCCTGGTGAATCTGATCCTTAGCAGGTCCGCACCTGGATGGTGACTGGTCGCCACCTGGGCCTCACCTGGACTCGGTGAATCCTGTTGCCCCGTGCGCCTCACCTGGTCCTTGTAACTGTGGTCCCACCTGGACCTCACCTGGATCTGGTTGCTTGGTTCCCATATGGGGCTCCCCTGGACCTGGTTCCTGTGGTCTCCATCTGGCCTCACCTGGAACACAATGACTCTGATCCATATTTGGGCCTCTCCTGGACCTGTTGACTCTGGTCCTTACCTGGGCATCATTGGGATCTGGATACCCTCTTATATATTTTGGCCTCCCCTGGACCTCTTGACTATGGTCCCACCTGGGCTTCACCTGGACGAGGTGACGGGTTCCCACAGGGACCTCACCTGGACCTGGTGACTCAGGTCCTCATATGGGCATCATGGGACCTGGTTTCTCAGTTCCACATCGGGGCCTCACCTGGACCTAGTGCCTCTCGTCCCCCTCTGGGCCTCATCCTGACGTGGTGACTCTGGTCCCCACTTGACTCACACCAGAACCGGGTGACTCTGGTCCCCCTTTGGGAATCACCCAGAGCTGGGGACACTGATCCTCAACTGGGCCTCAACAGGACCTGGTTAATCTACTCCTCACTTAGGCCTCGTCTGGACCTTGTGACTCTTTTCCCACCTGGCATCATTGGGACATTTTTACTCTGTTCCCCACCTGGGCCTCACTTGGACATGATAACTTTGCTCCATACTTTGGCCTCAACTCGTCCCGATGACTCTGGTCCCCCCAGCTAGGCCTCAATTTGGACCTGGAGACTGTCATCCACACCTGGGTCTCACCTGGACCTTGTGACTCTCGTTCCCACATGAACCACACCTGGACCTGGTGACTGTGGTGTACTTGTAGACTCCCATTAACCTGGTGACTCTGGCCCCACTAGGGCCTCACCTGGATCTGGTGACTCTGGCCTGCAGGTTGGCCTCACCTGGAACTCCTGAGTGGGGTTCCCACCTGGGCCTCACCCATACCTGGTGACTCAGGTCCCCACGTGGGCCTCTTCGACCTGGTGAATCCGGTCCTACCTGGTCCTCTCCCAGAACCGGGGTCTCTGGTCACCACCTGGGCCTCACCTGGACCTGGTGAATCTGGTCCCCATCTGGGCCTCACCCATTCTTGGTGACTTTGTTCCACACCTGGACCTATTTGCTGTGGACTCTTTCTTGGCCTCACATGTAACTGGTGACTCTCATCCTATGCATGGCCTCACCTGACCTGGTGACTGTGGTTCACATCGGTAACTCACCTGGACCTCATGTCTCTGGTCCCACCTGGGCCTCACCAGGACCTAGTGTCTCTGGCACCCACCTGGATAGCATCGGGATATGGTTACACTGTTCACTAACAGTGACCCAGCCGGAACTATTATCTCGGGTCTTCAGCTGCTTCTCACCTGGACGTGGTGACTCTCGTTCCCACATGAACCACACCTGGACCTGGTGACTGTGGTGTTCTTGTAGACTCACATTTATCTGGTGACTCCGGTCCACACTAGGGACTCACCTGGATCTGGTGACTCTGGCCTGCAGGTTTGCCTTACCTGGACTTGGTGAGTGGGGTGCCACCTTGGCCTCACCCATACCAAGTGACAGAGGTCCCCACGGGGGCCTCTTGGACCAGGTGAATCTGGTCCTTACCTGCTCCTCTCCCAGAACCGGGGACGCTGGTCACCACCTGGGCCTCACGTGGACCTGATGAATCAGGTCCCCATCTGGGCCTCACCCAGTCCTGCTGAATTTGTTCTCCACCTGGACCTGGTTGCTGTGGACTCTTTCTTGGCCTCACCTGGTACTGGTGACTCTAATCCTATCTGCGCGTCACGCAGATCTGGTGAATCTGGTCCTTACCTGGTCCTCTCCCAACCTGGGGACTCTGGTCATCACCTGGACCTCACCTGGACAAGGTGAATCTGGTCCGCATCTGGGCCTTACCCAGTCCTGGTTACTTTGTTCCCCACCTGGACCCGATTGCTGTGAACTCTTTCTTTGCCTCACCTGGAACTGGTGACTCTGATCCTATCTGCGCGTCACCCAGATCTGGTGACTCTGGTCCTCATCTGGGCATCATTGGTACCTGGTGACTCTGTTCCACACCTGAGCCTCACCTGGACATGATGACTCTGGTCCCCATCTGGATGTTACCTTGACCAGGTGATTAGGTACCCCTCTGGCCTCAACCAGATCTGGTGACTCTGGTCCTCACATGGGCCTCACATGAACCTAGTGAATATGCTCCATCTGGGCCTCATTTGGACCTGGTGACTGTGGTCCCTCCCTGGGCACCATCGGGACATGGTTCCACTGCATGGCCTGCAAGTTGGCCTCACCTGGACCTGGTAACTCTGGTCCCTACCTGGGCATCATCGGGACATGGTTCCACTGCATGGCCTGCAGTTTGGCCTCACCTGGACTTGGTAACTCTGGTCCCTACCTGGGCATAATTTGGACACGGTTCCTCTGCATGGCCTGCAGGTTGGCCTCACCTGGAGGTGGTGAGTGTGGTTGCCAATTGTGCCTCACCCATACCTGGTGACACAGGCCCCCACTTGGGCCTGAATTGGAACTGGTGACTCTGGTCCCCCTCTGGGACTCAACCGGCGCTGGGGACACTGGTCCTCAACTGGACCTCAACAGGACATGGTGAATCTACTCTTCACTTAGGCCTCGTCTGGACCTTGTGACACTTTTCCCACCGGCATCAATGGGACATGGTTACTCTGTTCCCCACCCGGACTCACCTGGAAATGATAACTTTGCTCCACACTTTGGCCTCAACTGGTCCTGATGACTCTGGTCCCCCCACCTAGGCCTCAATCTTGACCTGGTGACTGTGGTCCCCACATGGTTCTCACCTGGACCTGGTGACTCTCGTTCCCATATAAACCACACCTGGACCTGGTGACTGTGGTATCCTTGTGGACTCACATTTACCTGGTGACTCCTGTCCCACTAGGGCCTCACCTGGATCTGGTGACTCTGGCCTGCAGGTTGGTCTCACATGGACCTTGTGAGTAGGGGTGCCACCTGGCATCACCCATACCTGGTGCCTCAGGTCCCCACGTGGGCCTCTTGGACCTAGTGAATCTGGTCCTTACCTGGTCCTCTCCAAGACCCGGGGACTCTGGTCACCACCTGGGCCTCACCTGGAACTGGTGAATCTGTTCCCCTTCTGGGCCTCCCCCAGGCCTGGTGACTTTGTTCCCGACCTGGACCTGATTGCTGTGGACTCTTTCTTGGCCTCACCTGGAACTGGTGACTCTTATCCTATCTGCGCGTCACTCAGACCTGGTGAATATGGTCCTCACCTGGGCATCATTGGTACCTGGTGACTCTGTTCCACACCTGAGCCTCACCTGGACCTGATGACTCTGGAAGCTCTCTGGGCCTACCCTGACCTGGTGACCCTGGTCGCCATCTGGATATCACCTGGAACAGGTGATTCTGGTACCCCTCTAGGACTCAACCAGATCTGGTGACTCTGGTCCTCAAATGGGCCTCACCTGGACCTAGTGAATATGCTCCATCTCGGCCTCATTTGGACCTGGTGATTCTGATTCCTCCCTGGGCATCATCGGGACATGGTTCTACTGCATGGCCTGCAAGTTGGCCTCACCTGGACCTGGTAACTCAGGTCCCTGCCTGGGCATCATCGGGACACTCTTCCTCTGCATTGCCTGCAGGGTGGCCTCACCTGGACCTGGTGAGTGGGGTTGCCACTTGGGCCTCACCCATACCTTGTGACACAGGTGCCCACGTGGGCCTCACTTGAACCTGGTGAATCTGGTCCTTACCTGGTCCTCCCCCGGAACTGCTAACTCTGGTCACCACCTGAGAATCACCTGGGCCTGGTGAATCTGGTCCCCATATGGGCCTCACCCATTCCTGGTGACTTTGTTCCCCACCTGGACCTGATTGCTGTGGACTCCTTCTTGGCCTCACCTGTAAGTGGTGACTCTGATCGTAGCTGGGCCTCACCCAGATCATGTGATTCTGGTCCTCACCTGTGGACCATTATGACCTGGATTCTCTGTTCCACACCTGAGGCTCACCTGGACATGATGACTCTGGATCCACTCTGGGCCTCACCATGACATGGTGACTCTGGTTCCCATCTGGATATCACCAGAACCGGGTGACTCTGGTCCCCCTCGGGGACTAACCCAGAGATGGGGACACTGATCCTCAACTGGATCTCAACAGTACCTGTTGAATCTACTCCTCACTTAGGTCTCGTCTGAACCTTGTGACTCTTTTCCCACCTGGCATCAATGGGACATGGTTACTCTGTTCCCCACCTGGGCCTCACCTAGACATGATAACTTTGCTCCACACTTTGGCCTCTACTGGTCCTGATGACTCTGGTCCCCCCACCTAGGCCTCAATGTGGTCCCGGTGATGTGGTACCCACTTGGATCTCACCTGGACCTGGTGACCCTCGTTTCCACATGAACCACACCTGGCCCTGTTGACTGTGGTGTTCTTGTAGACTCACATTTACCTGGTGACTCTGGTCCCCACTAGGGCCTCACCTGGATCTGGTGACTCTGGCCTGCAGGCTGGCCTCACCTGGACCTGGTGAGTGGGGTTGCCACCTGGGCGTCACCCATACCTGGTTTCTAAGGTCCCCACGTGGGCCTCTTGGACCTGGTGAATCTGGCCCTTACCTGGTCCTCTCCCAGACACGGGGACTCTGGTCACCTGGGCCTCACCTGGACCTGGTGAATCTGGTCCCCATCTGGGCCTCACCCAGTCCTGGTGAATTTGTTCCCCACCTGGACCTGATTGCTGTGGACTCTTTCTTGGCCTCACCTGGAACTGGTGACTCTGATCCTATCTGCGCGTCACCCAGACCTGGTGACTCTGGTCCTCACTTGGGCATCATTGGTACCTGGTGAATCTGTTCCACACCTGAGCCTCCCCTGGACATGATGACTCTGGAACCTCTCTGGGCCTCACCCTGACCTGGTGACTCTGGTCCCTGTCTGAATGTCACCTGGACCAGGTGATTCTGGTAACCCTTTAGGCCTCAACCGATCTGGTGACGCCGGTTCTCAACTGGGCCTCACCTCCACCTAGAGAATATTCTCCATCTGGGCCTAATTTGGACCTGGTGACTCTGGTCCCTTTCCGCGACATCATCGGGACATGGTTCCACTGCATGGCCTGCAGGTTGGCCTCACCAAGACCTGGTATATCTGGTCCCTAACTGGGCATCATCGGGACATGGTTCTTCTGCATGGCCTGCATGTTTGCCTCACCTGGACCTGGTGAGTGGGGTTCCCACCTGGGCCTCACCCATACTGGTGACACAGGTCCCCACGTGGGCCTCACTTGGACCTCGTGAATCTGGTCCTTACCTGGTCCTCACCCGGAACTGGTAACTCTGGTCATCACCTCAGAATCACCTGGACATTGTGAATCTTGTCCCCATCTGGGCCTCCTCCATTCCTGGTGACTTTTTTCCCCACCTGGAACTGATTGCTGTGGACTCCTTCTTGGCCTCACCTGGAACTGGTGACTCTGATACTAACTGGGCCTCACCCAGATCTGGTGAATCTGGTCCTCACCTGTGGACCATTATGATCTGGATACTCTGTTCCACACCTGAGCCTCACCTGGACATGATGACTCTGGATCCCCTCTGGGACTCAGCCTGACATGGTGACTCTGGTCCCCATCTGGATGTCACCTAGACCAGGTGAATCTGGTACCCTTCTAGGCCTGAACTAGACCTGGTGACTCTGGTCCTCAACTGGGCCTTACCGGGACCTAGTGAACATTCTCCCCACCTGCGCCTCATCTGGACCTGGTGACTCTGGTTCTACCTGGGCATCACCGGGACATGGTTCCTTTGCATGGCCTGCAGGTTGGCCTCACCTGGACCTGGTGAGTGGGTTGCCTCCTGGGTCTCACCCATACCTGGTGACTCAGGTCCCCACGTGAGACTCTTGGACCTGGTGAATCTGGTCCTTACCTGTTCCTCTCCCAGATCCGGGGACTCTGGTCACCACCTGGGCTCACCTGGACCTGGTGGGTCTGGTCCCCATCTGGGCCTCACCCAGTTCAGGTGACTTTGTTCCCCACCTGTACCTGATTGGTTTGGACTGTTTCTTGGCCTCACCTGGAACTGGTGACTGAGATCCGATCTGCGCGTCACCCATACATGGTGACTCTGGTCCTCACCTGGGCATCATTGGTAGCTGGTGACTCTGTTCCACACCTGAGCCTCACCTGAACATGTTGACTCTGGAACATCTCTGGGCCTCACCCTGACCTGTTGACTCTGGTCCCCATCTGGATGTCACCTTGACCAGGTGAATTTGGTACCCCCCTGGGCCTCAACTAGACCTGGTGACAGTGGTCCTCAACTGGGCCTCACCGGGACCTAGTGAATATGCTCCCCACCTGCGCCTCATCTGGACCTGGTGACTCTGGTTCTACCTGGGCATCATCGGTTCATGGTTACTCTATTCCCCACTGGGACTGACCTGATCCTGGTAACTCTGGTCCTGACTTTTTGCTCTTCTCTTCCAGGTGACTCTGGCTCCACCTGGGCCTCACCTGTAACTGTTGAATCTGATCCTAAGCATGGCCTCACCTGACCTGGTGACTGTGGTTCCCATTGGGACCTCACCTGGTCCTTATGTCTCTGGTCTCACCTGGACCTCACCAGGACTTGGTGTCTCTCGTACCCACCTGGGTAGTATCAGGATATGGTTACACTGTTCACTAACAGTGACCCAGCCGGACCTATTAACTGTTGTCTTCACCTGGGCCACACCTGGACATGTTGACACTGGTTCCCACCTGGGTCTCAACTGGACATGGTGAGTCGGATCCCCACAGGGTCCTCACCTGTAACTGGTGATTCTCGTTCCCACATGGAGATCATTTGAACATGGTGGCTGCAGTGTTTCTAGATTCTCATGTACCTCATGACTCTGGTCCCCACCAGGGTCTCACCGGGACCTGGTGAGTGTGGTTGCCACCTGCACCTCACCTGGACTTGGTGATTCTGGTCTGCAACTGAGACTACCCTGGATCTGTTGACTATGGACCCAATCTGGGCTTCACCTGGATTTGGGCACTCCGATTCCCATCTTGGCCTCACCTGGCCCTGTTGACCATGGTCCTCAACTGGGCAAAATTGGGACCCGGTGACTGTGTTCCAACACTGGACCTCACCTGGACCAGGTGACTCTGTTCCTCCTCTGGGTCTCACCGTGCTCTAGTGACTGTGAACCCCACTTTGGCCTGATTTGGACCTGCTGACCCTGGTTGCCACCTGCGCCTGACCTCGAACTGTTGACTCTGGTTCGTGCAAAGTCCTCCCCTGTACCTGGTGATCCTGGTCCCCACCTGGGCCTCACCTGGACCTGGAGACTCTTGTCACTACCGGGGACTCACTTGGTCCTGGTTAGAGTGTTCCACACTGGGCCTCAAGTAGAACTCTTGACCATGGTCCCCAAGCCTGCCTCACATGGACCTGTTGCCTCTGATACCTACCAGTGCCTCACGTGTACCTGGTAACTGTGGTCCTCACCTGGGCCTCATCTGGACTTAGTGACTCTGGTCCCCACCTGGGCTTCACCTGGATCTGGTGACTCTGGTCCCCACCTGGAATTCACCTGTATCTGGGGACTCTGGTCCTCAGCTGGGCCTCATCCTGACGTGCTGACTCTGGTCCCCACCTGGATATCACCAGTACCGGGTGACTCTGGTCCCCCTCTGGGACTCACCCAGAGATGGGGACACTGGTCCTCAACTGGGCCTCAATAGGACCTGGTGAATCTACTCCTCACTTAGGCATCGTCTGGACCTTGTGACTCTTTTCCCACCTGGCATCCATGGGACATTGTTACTGTGTTCCCCATCTGGGCCTCACCTGGACATGATAACTTTGCTCCACACTTTGGCCTCAACTGGTCCTGATGACTCTGGTCCCCCGACCTAGGCGTCAATCTGGACCTGATTGCTGTGGACTCCTTCTTAGCCTCAACTGGAACTGGTGACTCTGATCCAGATTGAGGATCCCCAATCTGGGCCTCACCTGGCCCTGTCAACCATGGTCCTCAACTGGCAAAATTGGGCCCCGGTGACTGTGTTCCACCCCTGGACCTCACCTGGACCAAGTGACTCTGGTCCCCCTCTGGGTCTCACCGTGCCCTAGTGACTGTGAACCCCACTTTGGCCTGACTTGGACCTGCTGACCCTGGTTGACACCTGCGCCTGACCTCGAACTGTTGACTGTGGTTCATTCAAGGGCTTCCCCTGTACCTGGTGATCCTGGTCCCCACCTGGGCCTCACTTGGACGTGGTGACTCTTGTCACCACCGGGGACTCACCTGGACCTGGTTACTGTGTTCCACACCTGGGCCTCAAGTAGACCTGTTGACCATGGTACCAAAGCCGCCCTCATATGGACCTGTTTCCTCTGATTCCCACCGGGGCATCACGTGTACCTGGTAGCACTGGTCCTCACTTGGGCCTCATCTGGACCTAGTGACTCTGGTCCCCACCTTGGCTTCACCTGGATCTGGTGACTCTGGTCCTCAACTGGGCCTCACCTGGACCTATTGAATATGCTCCATCTGGGCCTCATTTGGACCTGGTGACTCTCTTTCCTACCTGGGCATCATCGGGACATGGTTCCACTGCATGGCCTTTAGGTTGGCCGCACCTGGACCTGGTAAATGTGGTTCTACCTGGGCATCATCGGGACAGCCTTCCTCTGCATTGCCTGCAGGGTGGCCTCACCTGGACCTGGTGAGTGGGGATGCCACTTGGGTCTCACCCATACCTGGTGACCCGGGTGCCCACGTGGGACTCATTTGGACCTGGTGAATCTGGTCCTTACCTGGTCCTCACCCAGTCCTGGTGGTTTTGTTCCCCACCTGGACCTGATTGCTGTGGACTCCTACTTGGCCTCACCTGGAAGTGTTGACTCTGATCGTAGCTGGGCCTCACCCAGATCTGGTGACTCTGGTCCTCACCTGTGGACCATTATGACCTGGATACTCTGTTCCACACCTGAGCCTCACCTGGACATGATGACTCTGGATCCACTCTGGGCCTCACCATGACATGGTGACTCTGGTCCCCATCTGGATATCACCAGAACCGGGTGACTCTGGTCCCCCTCTGGGACTCACCCAGATCTGGGGACACTGGTCCTCAACTGGATCTCAACCTTACCTGTTGAATCTACTCCTCACTTAGGTCTCGTCTGAACCTTGTGACTCTTTCCCACCTGGCATCAACGGGACATGGTTACTCTGTTCCCCACCTGGACCTCACCTAGACATGATAACTTTGCTCCACACTTTGGCCTCAACTGGTCCTGATGACTCTGGTCCCCCCACCTAGGCCTCAATCTGGACCCAGTGACTGTGGTCCCCACCTGGGGCTCACCTGGACCTGGTGACTCTCGTTCCCACATGAACCACACCTGGACCTGGTCCCTGTGGTGTTCTTGTAGACTCACATTTACCTGGTGACTCCGGTCCCCACTAGGGCCTCACCTAGATCTGGTGACACTGGCCTGCAGGTTGGGCTCACCTAGACCTGGTGAGTTGCTTGCCATGTGGGCCTCACCCATACATGGTGATTCAGGTCCTCACGTGGGCCTCACTTGGACCTGGTGAATCTGGTCCTTATCTGGTCCTCTGCCAGACCCGAGGACTCTGGTCACCACCTTGACCTCACCTGGACCTGGTGAATCTGGTCCCCATCTGGGCCTCACCTAGTCATGGTGACTTTGTTCACCACCTGGACCTGATTGCTGTGGACACTTTCTTGGCATCACCTGGAACTGGTAACTCTAATCTATCTGCGCATCACCCAGATCTGGTGACTCTGGTCCACACCTGGGCATCATTGGTACCTGGTGACTCTGTTCCACAGGCTGAGCCTCACCTGGACTTAATGACTCTGGAACCTCTCTGGGCCTCACCCTGACCTGGTGACTCTCGTCCCCATCTGGATGTCACCTGGACCAGGGGATTCTGGTAGCCCTCTAAGCCTCAACCAGATCTGGTGACACTGGTACTCAACTCGGCCTCACCTGGACGTAGTGAATATGCTCCATCTGGGCCTCAATTGAACCTGGTGACTCTGGTCCCTACCTGGACATCATCGGGACATGGTTCCGCACATGGCCTTCAGGTTGGACTCACCTGGACCTGGTGAGTGGGATTGCCACCTGTGGCTAACCCATACCTGGTGACTCAGGTCCCCACGTGGGCCTCTTGGACCTGGTGAATCTGGTCCTTACCTCCTCTTCTCCCAACCTGGGGACTCTGGTCATCACCTGGGCCTCACCTGGAGAAGGGGAACTGGTCCCCATATGGGCCTCACCCAGTCCTGGTTACTTTGTTCCCCACCTGGAACTGATTGCTGTGGACTCTTTCTTTGCCTCACCTGGAACTGGTGACTCTGATCCTATCTGCACGTCCCCGAGATCTGGTGACTCTGGTCCTCATGTGGGCATCATTGGTACCTGGTGACTCAGTTCCACATCTGAGCGTAACCTGGACATGACTCTGGAACCTCTCTGGGCCTTACCCTGTCCTGGTGACTCTGGTCCCCATCTGGATGTCACCTTGACCAGGTGATTTTGGTACCCCTCTGAGCCTCAGCCAGATCTGGTGACTCTGGTCCTCAACTGGGCCTCACCTGGACCTAGTGAATATGCTCCATCCGGGCCTCATTTGGACCTGGTGACTCTGGTCCCTCCCTGGGCATCATCGGGACATGGTTCCACTGCATGGCCTGCAGGTTGGCATCACCTGAACCTGGTAACTCTGGTTCCTACATGGGCATCATCGGGACACGGTTCCTCTGCATGGCGCGAAAGATGGCCTCTCCTGTACCTGGTGAGTGTGGTTGCCACCTGTGCCTCACCCGTACCTGGGGACACAGGTCCCCTCGTGGGCCTCTTGGACCTGGTGTATCTGGTCCTTACCTGGTCGTCTCCCAGACCCGGGGTCTCTGGTCACCACCTGGGCCTCACCTGGACCTGGTGAATCTGGTCCCCATCTGGGCCTCACCCATTCCTGGTGACTTTGTTCGCCACCTGGACCTGATTGTTGTGGTCTCCTTCTTGGCCTCACCTGGAACCGGTGACTCTTATCGTATCTGCACGTCACCCAGATCTGGTGAGTCTGGTCCTCACCTGGGCATCATTGGTACTGGTGACTCTGTTCCTCACCTGAGCCTCACCTGGACATGATGACTCTGGAACCTCTCTGGGCCTCACCGTGACCTGGTGACTCTGGTCCCCATCTGGATGTCACCTGGTCCAGGTGATTCTGGTACCCCTCTAGGACTCAACCATATCTGGTGACTGTGATCCTCAACTGGGCCTCACCTGCACCTAGTGAATATGCTCCATCTGGGCCTCATTTGGACCTGGTGACTCTGATCCCTACCTGGGCATCATCGGGACATGGTTCCATTGCATGGCCTGCAGGTTGGCCTCACCTGGACCTGGTAACTCTGGACCCTACCTTGACATTATCGGGACATTGTTACTCTATTCCACACTGGGAATGACCTGATCCTGGTAACTCGGGTCCTCTCTTTGGACACTTCTGTACCAGGTAACTCTGGCTCCACCTGGGCCTCACCTGTAACTGGTGACTCTGATCCTACGCATGGCCTCATCTGACCTGGTGACTGTGCTTCCCATCGGGACCTCACCTGGACCTCATGTCTCCGGTCCCACCTGGGCCTTACCAGGACATGGTGTCTCTGCTAACCACCTGGGTAGCATCAGGATATGGTTACACTGTTCACTAACAGTGACCCACCGGACCTATTAACCCTGGTCTTCACCTGGGCCACACATGAACATGGTGACACTGGTTCCCACCTGGGTCTCACCTGGACATGGTGAGTCAGATCCCCACCTGGTCCTCACCTTTAACTAGTGATTCTCGTTTCAACATGGACATCATGTGAACCTGGTGGCTGCAGTGTTTCTAGCTTCTCATGTACCTCGTGACTCTGGTCCCCACCAGGGACTCACCGGGACCTGGTGAGTGTGGTGGCCATGTGCACCTCACCTGGACCTGGTGATTCTGGTCTGCACCCGAGACTACACTGGATTGGTGACTGTGGTCTCTACCTGGGCTTCACCTGGATTTGGGGATTACAGTCCCCATCGGGGCCTCACATGGCCTTGTTGACCATGGTCCTCAAATGGCCAAAATTGGGACCCGGTGACTGTGTTCCACAACTGGATCTCACCTGGACCAGGTGACTCTGGTCCCCCTCTGGGTCTCACCGTGCCCTAGTTACTGTGAACCCCAATTTGGCCTGACTTGGACCTGCTGACCCTGGTTGCCACCTCCGCCTGACCTCGAAATGTTGACTCTAGTACTTTCAAGGGCCTCCCTGTACCTGGTGATCCTGGTCCCCACCAGGGCCACACCTGGACAGGGTGACTCTTGTCACCACCGGGGACTCACCTGGACCTGGTTACTGTGTTCCACACCTGGGCCTCAAGTAGACCTGTTGACCATGGTACCCAAGCTGGCCTCACATGGCCTGTTGCCTCTGATCCCCACCGGGGCCTCACGTGTACCTGGTAACTCTGGTCCTCACCTGGGCCTAATCTGGACCTAGTGACTCTGTGCCCACCTGGGCTTCACCTGGATCTGGTGACACTGGTCAGCACCTGGACTTCACCTGGATCTGGAGACTCTGGTCCCCACATGGACCTCTCCTGGACCTGGTGACTCTCTTTCCAACATGGACCTCACCTGGATCTGGTGATTCTGGTCCTCAGTTTGGCCTCACCTGGACCTGGTGTCTCTCGTCCTCACTTTGACCTAACTCAGAACTGCTGAATCTTGCCCCACCTAGGCCGCACAAAGACCTCCTGACTCTTGTCCCCAGCTATGCCTCAATTCGACCTGATGAATCTGGCCCTCACGTGGGCCTCACATGGACCTGGGACTCAGCTGGATACAGTGGCTCTGGTTCCCAAAAGGGGTTCACCTGAGACTGGTGACTGTGGTCTTATCCTATGCCTCACCAGGACCTAGTGATTCTGTTCGCCATCTGGGCCTGCATGGCCCTAGTGACTCTGGTCCTCACCCAGGAATCACTGGGAACTGGATACTCCATTCCACACCTGGGCCTCACTTTGACCAGGGACCTCTGGTCCATTCTGGGTTCCAAACTAAACTGGTTACTCTGGTTCCCCCTCGGGGCCTCACCCTTACGTGGTGACTCTGGTCACCCATTGGTCTTCACATGGACCTGGTGAATCTGGTCCTTAGCTGGTCCGCACCTGTATGTGGTGACTGGTCGCCACCTGGGCCTCACCTGGACTTGGTGAATCCTGTTGCCACCTGCGCCTCACCTGGACCATGTGACTGTGGTCCCACCTGGACCTCACCTGGATCTGGTGGCTCTGGGTCCCATATGGGGCTCTCCTGGACCTGGTTCCTGTGGTCTCCATCTGGCCTCACCTGGAACACAATGACTCTGATCCATATTTGGGCCTCTCCTGGACCTGTTGACTCTGGTCCTTACCTGGGCATCATTGGGACCTGGATACTCTCTTATATACCTGGGCCTCACCTGGACCTGTTGACTGTGGTCCCACCTGGGCCTCACCAGGACGAGGTGACTGGTTCCCACAGGGACCTCCCCTGGGCCTGGTGACTCAGGTCCTCATTTGGGCATTATGGGACCTTTTTTCTCAGTTCCACATTGGGGCCTCACCTGAAACTAGTGATTCTCGTCCCCCTCTGGGCTTCACGCTGACGTGGTGAATCTTGTCCCCACCTGGATATCACCAGAACCGGGTGACTCTGGTCCCCCTCTGGGGCTCACCCAGAGCTGGGGACACTGGTGCTCAAATGGGCCTCAACAGGACCTGGTGAATCTAGTCCTCACTTAGGCCTCATCTGTACCTTGTGACTCTTTTCCCACCTGGCATCAATGGGACATGGTTACTCTGTTCCCCACCTAGACATCACCTGGACATGATAACTTTGCTCCATACTTTGGCCTCAACTCGTCCCGATGACTCTGGTCCCCCCACCTAGGCCTCAATCTGGACTTGGAGACTGTCATCCACACCTGGGTGTCACCTGGACCTTGTGACTCTCGTTCCCACATGAACCACAGCTGGACCTGGTGACTGTGGTGTACTTGTCGACATTAACCTGGTGACTCTAACCCCACTAGGGCCTCACCTGGATCTGGTGACTCTGGCCGGCAGGTTGGCCTCACCTGGACTTCGTTAGTGGGATGCCACCTGGGCCTACCCATACCTGGTGACTCAGGTCCCCACGTGGTCCTCTTGGACCTGGTGAATCTGGCCCTTACCTGTTCTTCTCCCAGACCCGGGGAATCTGGTCATCACCTGGGCCTCACCTAGACCTGGTGAATCTGGTCCCCATCTGGGCCTAACCCAGTCCTGGTGACTATGTTCCCCACCTGGGCCTGATTGCTCTGGACTCTTTCTTTTCCTCACCTTCAATTGGTGACTCTGATCCTATATCTGCGTCACCCAGACCTGGTGACTCTCGTCCTCACCTTGGGATCATTGGTACCTGGTTACTCTGTTCCACACCTGAGCCTCACCTGGACATGATGCCTCGGGACTTCTCTGGGCCTCACGCTGACCTGGTGATCAAGTCCCCATCTGGATGTCACCTGGACCAGGTGATTCTGGAACCCCTCTAAGCCTCAACCAGATCTGGTGACTCCTGTCCTCAACTGGGCCTCACCTGGACCTAGTGAATATGCTCCATCTGGGCCTCATTTGGACCTGGTGACTCTGGTCACTCAGTGGGCATCATCGGGAAATGGTTCCACTGCATGGCCTGCTGGTTTGCCTCACCTGGTCCTGGTAACTCTGGTCCCTACCTGGGCATCATCGGGACATCTTGACCTGGTGAGTGGGGTTCCCACCTGGATCTTACCCATGCCTGGTGACACAGGTCCCCACGTGGGCCTCACTTGGACCTGGTGAATGTGGTCCTTACCTAGTTCTCACCCGGAACTGGTAAATCTGGTCACCACCTGGGCATCACCTAGTCCTGGTGACTTTGTTCCCCACCTGGACCTGATTGCTGTGGACACCTTCTTGGCCTCACCTGGAAGTGGTAACTCTGATCCTAACTGGGCCTCTCCCAGGTCTGGTGACTCTGGTCCTCACCTGTGGACCATTATGACCTGGATACTCTGTTCCACACCTGAGCCTCACCTGGACATGATGACTCTGGATCCACTCTGGGCCTCAGCCTGACATGTTGACTCTGGTCCCCATCTGGATGTCACCTAGACCAGGTGCATCTGGTACCCCTCTAGGCCTCAACTAGACCTGGTGACTCCGGTCCTCAATTGGGCCTCACCGGGAACTAGTGAATATGCTCCCCACCTGCGCCTCATTTGGACCTGTGACGCTGGTTCTATCTGGGCATCAACGGGACATGGTTACTCTGTTCCCCACTGGGACTGACCTGATCCTGGTAACTCTGGTACTGACTTTGGCCACTTCTGTACCAGGTGACTCTGGCTCCAATGGGGCCTCACCTGTAACTGGTGACTCTGATCCTAAGCATGGCCTCACCTGAACTGGTGACTGTGGTTCCCATCGGGACCTCACCTGGACCGCATGTCTCTAGTCCCATTTGGGCCTCACCAGGACCTGGTGTCTCTGCTACCCACCTGGGTAGCATCAGGATATGGTTACACTGTTCACTAAGAGTGACCCAGCCGGACCTATTAACTCTGGTCTTCACCTGGGACACACCTGGACATGGTGACACTGTTTCCCACCTAGGTCTCACCTGGATATGGTGAGTCGGATCCCCACCTGGTCCTCACCTCTAACTGGTGATTCTCGTTCCCACATGGAGATCATGTGGACCTGTTGGCCGCAGTGTTTCTAGCATCTTTTTTTATAGTTTTTATTTATTCATGATAGTCACAGAGAGAGAGAGGCAGAGACACAGGCAGAGGGAGAAGCAGGCTCCATGCACCGGGAGCCCGACGTGGGATTCGATCCCGGGTCTCCAGGATCGCGCCCTGGGCCAAAGGCAGGCGCCAAACCGCTGCGCCACCCAGGGATCCCATGTGTTTCTAGATTCTCATGTACCTCGTGACTCTGGTCCCCACCAGTGCCTTACCGTGACCGGGTGAGTTTGGTTGCCACCTGCACCACACCTGGACCTGGTGATTCTGGTCTGCAACTGAGACTACCCTGGATCTGGTGACTGTGGTCCCCACCTGGGCTTCACCTGGATTTCGGGACTCCGGTCCCCATCTGGGCCTCACCTGGCCCTGTTGACCATGGTCCTCAACTGGGCAAAATTGGGACCTGGTGACTGTGTTCCACAACTGGACCTCACATGGAGCAGGTGACTATGCTCCCCCTCTTGGTATCACCGTGCCCTAGTGACGGTGAAGTCCACTTTGGCTTGACTTGGACCTGCTGACCCTGGTTGCCACCTGCGCCTGAACTCGAACTGTTGACTCTGGTTCTTTCAAGGGCCTCCCCTGTACCTGGTGATCCTGGTCCCCCCCTGGGCCTCACCTGGACGTGGTGACTCTTGTCACCACGGGGGACTCACCTGGACCTGCTTACTGTGTTCCACACCTGGGTCTCAAGTGGACCTGTTGACCATGGTCCCCAAGCCGGCCTCACATGGACCTGTTGCTTCTGATCCCCACAGGTTCCTCACGTGTACCTGGTAACTCTGGTCCTCACCTGGGCCTCATCTGCACCTAGTGACTCTGGTCCCACCTGGACTTCACCTTGATCTGGTGACTCTGGTCCCCACCTGGACTTCACCTGGATCTAGTGACTCTGGTCCCCACCTGGACCTCTCCTGGACCTGGTGACTCTCTTTCCAACATGGACCTCACCTGGATGTGGTGACTCTGGTACTCAGTTTATCCTCACCTGGACCTGATGTCTCTTGTACCCACTTGACCTATCTCAGAACTGCTGAATCTTGCCCCACCTAGGCCGCACCCAGACCTGGTGACTCTTGTCCCCAGGTATGCCTCAATTCGACCTGATGAATCTGGTCCTCACGTGGGCTTCACATGGACCTGGGACTCAGCTGGATAGAGTGGCTCTAGTTCCCACAAGGGGCTCACCTGATACTGCTGACTGTGGTCTTTTTCTATGCCTCACCAGGACCTAGTGATTCTGTTCGCCATCTGGGCCTGCATGGCCCTAGTGACTCTGGTCCTCACCCAGGCATCATTCGGTCCTGGATACTCTATTCCACACCTGGGCCTCACTTTCACCACGGACCTCTGGTCCCATTCTGGGCCTCAAACTAAACTGGTTACTCTGGTTCCCCCTCTGGGCCTCACCCTTACCTGGTAAATCTGGTCACCCATTGGGCTTCACTTGAGCCTGGTGAATCTGGTCCTTAGCTGGTCCGCACATGGATCTGGTGACTGCTCGCCACCTGGTCCTCACCTGGACTTGGTGAATCCTGTTGCCACTTGCGCCTCACCGGAACCTTGTGACTTTTTTCCCACCTGGCTTCTATGGGACATGGTTACTCTGTTGCCCACATGGCCTTCACTTGGACATGATAACTTTGCTCCACACTTTGGCCTCAACTGGTCCTGATGAATCTGGTCCCCCCACTTAGGCCTCAATCTGGACCTGGTGACTGTGGTCCCCACCTGGGTCTCACCTGGACCTGGTGACTCTCGTTCCCACTTGAAACACACCTGGCCCTGTTGACTGTGGTGTTCTTGTAGCCTCACATTTACCTGTGACTCCGGTCCCGACTAGGGCCTCACCTGGTTCTGGTGACTCTGACCTGCAGGTTGGCCTCACCTGGACCTGTTGAGTGGGGTTGCCACATGGGCCTCACCCATACCTGTTGCCTCAGGTCCACACGTGGGCCTCTTGGACCTGGTGAATCTGGTCCTTACCTGGTCCTCTCCGAGACCCGGGGACTCTGGTCACCACCTGGGCCTCACCTGGATCTGGTGAATCTGGTCCCCATCTGGGCCTCACCCAGTCCTGGTGACTTTTTTACCCACCTGGACCTGATTGCTGTGGACGCTTTCTTGGACTCACCTGGAACTGGCGACTCTGATCCTAACTGGGCCTCACCCAGATCTGCTGATTCTGGTCCTCACCTGTGGATCATTACGACCTGGATACTCTGTTCCACACCTGAGCCTCACCTGGACATGATGACTCTGGATCCACTCTGGGCCTCCCTCTGACATGGAGACTCTGGTGCCCATCTGGATGTCTCCTAGACCAGGTGAATCTGGTACCCCTCTAGGCCTCAACCAGATCTGGTGACTCTGGTCCTCAACTGGGCCTCACCGGGACCTAGTGAATATGCTCCCCAACTGCGCCTCATCTGGACATGGTGACTCTGGTACTACGTGGGCATCATCGGGACATGGTTACTCTATTCCCCACTGGGAGTGACGTGATCCTGGTAACACTATTCCTGACTTTGGCATTTTCTGTACCAGGTGACTCTGGCTCCACCTGGGCCTCACCTGTAACTGGTGACTCTGATCGTAAGCATGGCCTCACCTGACTTGGTGACACTGGTTCCCATCGGGACCTCACCTGGACCTCATGTCTCTGGTCCCAAATGGGCCTCACTAGGACCTGGTGTCTCTGGTACCCACCTTGGTAGCATCAGGATACGGTTACACTGTTCACTAACAGTGACCCAGCCGGACCTATTAGCTCTGGTCTTCACCTGGTCCACACCTGGACATGGTGACACTGGTTCCCACCAGGGTCTCACCCTGGACATGGTGAGTCGGATCCCCACCTGGTCCTCACCTGTAACTGGTGATTCTTGTTCCCACATGGACATGATGTGGACCTGGTGGCTGCAGTGTTTCTAGCTTCTCATGTACCTCGAGCATCTGGTCCGCACCAGGGCCTCACCGGGACCTGGTGTGTGTGGTTGCCACCTGCACCTCACCAGGCCCTGGTGATTCTGGTCTGCACCTGAGACTACCCTGGATCTTGTGACTGTGGTCCCCACCTGGGCTTCACCTGGATTTGGGGACTCTGGTCCCAATCCGGGCCTCACCTGGCCCTGTTGTCCATGGTCTTCAACTGGACAAAATTGGGACCCCGGTGACTGTGTTCCACAACTGGACCTAACCTGGACCACATGACTCTGGTGCACCTCTGGGTCTCACCATGCCCTAGTGACTGTGAACCCCACTTTGGCCTGACTTATACCTGCTGACCCTGGTTGAAACCTGCGCCTGACCTTCTAACTGTTGACTCTGGTTCTTTCAAGGGCTTCCCCTGTACCTGGTGATCCTGGTCCGAACCTGGGCCTCACCTGGACGTGGTGACTCTTTTCACCACTGGGGACTTACCTGGACCTGCTTACTGTGTTCCACACCTGGGCCCATTCTGGGCCACAAAACTAAACTAGTTACTCTGGTTCCCCCTCGGGACCTCAACCTTACCTGGTGACTCTGGTCACCGCATGGGCTTCATTTGGGCCTGGTGAATCTGGTCCTTAGATTGTCCTCACTTGGATCTGGTGACAGCTCACCACCTGGGCCTCACCTGGACATGGTGAATACTGTTGCCACCTGCGCCTCATCCTGGACCTTGTGACTGTGGTCCCACCTGGACCTCACCTGGATCTGGTGGCCCTGTTTCCCATATAGGGCTCTCCTGGACCTGGTTCCTGTGGTCTCCATCAGACCTCACCTGGAACACAAAGACTCTGATCCATATTTGGGCCTCTCCTGGACCTGTTGACTCTGGTCCTTACCTGGGCATCATTGGGACCTGGACACTCTCTTATATACCTGGGCCTCACCAGGACCTGGTGACTGTGGTCCCACAGGGACATCACCTGGACCTGGTGACTCGGGTCCTCATATGGGCACCTTCGGACCTAGTTTCACAGTTCCACATCGGGGCCTCATCTGGACCTAGTGATTCTCGTCCCCCTCTGGGCCTCACCCTGACTTGTGACACTGGTCCCCACCTGGATATCACCAGAACCGGGTGACACACCCGGAGCTGGGCACACTGGTCCTCAGCTGGGCCTCAACAGGACCTGGTGAATCTACTCCAAACTTAGGCTTCGTCTGGACCTTGTGACTCTTTTCCCACCTGGCATCAATGGGACATGGTTACTCTGTTCCCCAACTGGGCCTCACCTGGACATGATAACTTTGCTGCACACGTTGGCCTCAACTGGTCCTGATGACTCTCGTCTCCCAACCTAGGCCTCAATCTGGACCTGGTGACTGTCGTCCCCAACTGGGTCTCAGCTGGACCTGGTGACTCCCGTTCCCCACATGAACCACACCTGGACGTGGTGACTGTGGTGTTCTTGTAGACTCACATTTTCCTTGTGACTCCCGTTCCCACTAGGGACTCCCCTGGATCTGGTGACTCTGGCCTGCAGGCTGGCCTCACCGGACCTGGTGAGTGGGGTTGCCACCTGGGCATCACCCATACCCTGGTGACTCAGGTCCCACGTGGGCCCCTAGGACCAGGTGAATCTGGTCCGTAACCTGGTCCTCTCCCAGACCCTGGGACTGTGGTCACCAACTGGGCCTCACCTGGACCTGGTGAATGAATCTGGTCCCCATCTTGGCCTCAACCAGTCCTGGTGACTTTGTTCCCCACCTGGACCTGATTGCTGTGGACTCTTTCTTGGCCTCACCTGGAACTGGTGACTCTGATCCTATCTGCGCGTCACCCAGATCTGGTGACTCTGGTCCTCACATGGGCATCATTGGTACCTGTTGACTCTGTTCCACACCTGAGCTCGCCTGGACATGATGACTCTGGAAACTCTCTGTGTCTCACCCTGACCTGGTGACTCTGGTCTCCATCTGGATGTCACCTGGACCAGGAGATTCTGGTACCCCCTCTAGGACTCAACCAGATCTGGTGACTCTGGTCCTCAACTGGGCCTCACCGGGACCTAGTGAATATGCACCATCTGGTCCTCATTTTGACCTGGTGACTCTGGTCTCTACCTGGGCATCATAGGGACATGGATCCACTGCGTGGCCTGCAGGTGTGCCTCACCTGGACCTGATAACTCTAGACACCACCTGGGCATCATCAGGACATGGTTCCTCGGCATGGCCTGCAGGTTGGCCTCACTTGGACCTAGTGAGTGGGGTTGTAACCTGAGACTCACCCATGCCTGGTGACACAGGTCCCAACGTGGGCCTCACGTGGACCTGGTTAATCTGGTCCTTCCCTTGTCCTCACCCGGAACCTGTAACTCTGGTCATCACCTGGGAATCACCTGGACATTGAGATTGTGGTCCCCATTGGGCCTCATCCAGTCCAGGTGACTTTTTTCCCACCTGGACCTGATTGCTGTGTACTCCTTCTTGGCCCTCACCTGGAACTAGTGACTCTGATCCTAACTGGGCCTCACCCAGATCTGGTGACTCTGGTCCTCACCTGTGGACCATTATGACCTGGATACTCTGCTCCACACGTGAGCCTCACCTGGACTTGATGACTCTGGATCCCCTCTGGGCCTCAGACTGACATGGTGACTCTGGTCCCCATCTGGATGTCACCTAGACCAGGTGAATCTGGTACCCCCTCTAAGCCTCAACTAGACCTGGTGTCTCTGGTCCTCAAATTGGCCTAACCGGGACCTAGTGAATATGCTCCCAACCTGCACCTCATCTGGACCTGGTAACTCTGGTTCTACCTGGGCATCATCGGGACATGGTTACTCTATTCCACACGGGATACCCTGATCTTGGTACTCTGGTCCTGACTTGACCTCTTCTGTACCAGGTGACTCTGGCTCCACCTGGGCCTCAACTGTAACTGGTGACTCTGATCCTAAGTATGGCCTCACCTGACCTGGTGACTGTGGTTCCCATCGGGACCTCACCTGGACCTCGTGTCTCTGGTCCCACCTGGGCCACACCAGGACATGGTATCTCTGGTACCACCCTGGGTAGCATCAGGATATGGTTTACACTGTTCACTAATAGTGACCCAGCCAGACCTATTAACTCCGGTCTTCACCTGGGCACACCTGGACATGGTGACACTGGTTCCAACCTGCGTCTCACCTGGACATGGTGAGTCGGATCCCCACCCTGGTCCTCACCTGTAACTGGTGATTCTCATTCCAGCATGGACATCATGTTCACCTGCTGGCTGCAGTGATTCTAGCTTCTCATGTACCTCGTGACTCTGGTCCCCACCAGGGCCTCACCGGGACCTGGTGAGTGTGGTTGCCACCTGCACCTCACCTGGACCTGGTGATTCTGGTCTGTACCTGAGACTACCCTGGATCTGGTGACAGTGGTCCCCACCTTGGCTTCACCTGGATTTGGGGACTCCGATCCCCATCTGGTCTCACCTGGCCCTGTTGACCATGGTCCTCAACTGGGTAAAATTGGGACCCGGTGACTGTGTTCCACAACTGGACCTCACTTGGACCATGTGACTCTGGTCCCCCTATGGGTCTCACCGTGCCCTAGTGACTGTGAACCCACTTTGGCCTGACTTGGAACTGCTGACCCTGGTTGAAACCTGCGCCTGACCTAGAACTGTTCACTCTGGATCTTTCAAGGGCCTCCCCTGGACCTGGTGAACCTGGTACCAACTGGGCCTCACCTGGACGTGGTGACACTTGTCACAACCAGGGACTCACCTGGACCTGTTTACGGTGTTCCACACCTGGGCCTCAAGTAGACCTGTTGACCATTGTCCCCAAGCTGGCCTCACATGGACCTGTTGCCTCTGATCACCACCGGGGCCTCACTTGTACCTGGTAACTCTGGTCCTCACCTGGGCCTCATCTGGAACTAGTGAGTCTGGTCCGCACCTGGGCTTCACCTGGATCTGGTGACTCTGGTCCCCATCTGGACTTCACCTGGATCTGGTGACTCTGGTCCCCACCTAGACCTCTCTTGGACCTGGTGACTCTCTTTCCAACCTGGACCTCACCTGGATCTGGTGACTCTGGTCCTCCGTTTGGCCTCACCTGGACCTGGTGTCTCTCATCCCCAATTTGACCTCACTCAGAACTGCTAAATCTTGCCCCACCTATGCCGCACCCAGACCTGGTGACTCTTGTCCCCAGCTATGCCTCAATTCGACCTGATGAATCTGCTCCTCACGTGGGCCTCACATGGACCTGGGACTCAGCTGGATAGAGTGGCTCTGGTACCCACAATGGGCTCACCGTTATGCTGACTGTGGTCTTATTCTATGCCTCACCAGGACCTAGTGATTCTGTTCCCATCTGGGGCCTGCATGGCCCTAGTGACTCTGGTCTTCACCCAGGCATAATTGCGACTTGGATACTCTATTCCACACTCTGGGCCTCACTTTGGCCATGGACCTCTGGTCCCAATCTGGGCCCCAAACTAAACTGGTTACTCTGGTTCCCCCTCTGGGCCTCACCCTTACCTGGTGACTCTGGTCACTCGTTGGGCTTCATTGAGTCCCCACTAGGGCCTCACGTGAATCGGGTGACTTGGCCTGCAGGTTGGCCTCACATGGACCTGGTTATTGGGGATGCCACTTGGGCCTCACCCATACCTGGTGACTCAGGTCTCCACTGGGCCTCTTGGACCTGGTGAATCTGGACCTTACTGGTCCTCTCCCAGACCCGGGGACTCTGGTCACCACCTGGGCCTCACCTGGACCTGGTGAATCTGGTCCCTATCTGGGCCTCACCCAGTCCTGGAGACTTTGTTCCTCACCTGGACCTGATTGCTGTGGACTCTTTCTTGGCCTCACCTGGAACTGGTGACTCTGATCCTATCTTCGCATCACCCATATCTGGTGACTCTGGTCCTCACCTGGGCATAATAGGTACCTGGTGACTCTGTTCCACACCTGCACCTCACCTGGATATGGTGATTCTGATCTGCACCTGAGACTACCCAACTGGTGACTGTGTTCCCCACTGGACTTCACCTGGATTTGGGGACTCCGGTCCCCATCTGGGCCTCACCTGGCCCTGTTGACCATGGTCCTCAACTGGGCAAAATTGGGACCGGTGACTGTGTTCCACAACTGAACCTCACCTGAACCAGTGTCTCTGGTCCCCCTCTGGGTCTCTCACCGTGCCCTGTGACTGTGAACCCCACTTGGCCTGACTTGGACCTGCTGACGCTGGTTGCTACCTGCTCCTGACCTCGAAATACTGACTCTGGTTCTTTCAATGGCCTCCCGTGTACCTGGTGATCCTGGACCCCACGTGGGCCTCACCTGGACGTAGTGATTCTTGTCACCCCGGGGACTTCCTGACCTGCTTACTGTGTTTCCACACCTGGGGCCTCAAGTAGACTGTTGACCATGGTCCCCAAGCCGGCCTCACATGGACCTGTGCTTCTGATCCCCACCAGGGCCTCACGTGTACCTAGTAACTCTGGTCCTCAACTGGGCCTCATCTGGACCTATTGACTTGGTCCCCACCTGTGCTTCAACCTGGATCTGATGACTCTGGTCCCCACCTGGACTTCACCTGGATCTGGTGACTCTGGTCCCCACCTGGACCTCTCCTGGACCTGGTGACTCTCTTTGAACATGGACCTCACCTGGTCTGGTGCCTCTGGTCCCCACCTGGACTTCACCTGCATCTGGTGACTCAGGCCTGCAGGTTGCCTCACCTGGACCTGGGAGTGGGGTTGCCACCTAGGCCTCACACATAGCTGGTGACTCAGGTCCCCATGTGGGCCTCATTTGGACCTGTTGAATTCTGGTCCTTAGCTTGCTTCTCCCAGACCCGAGGACCCTGGTCACCACCTGGGAATCTGGACCAGGTGAATCTGGTCCAAATCTGGGCCTAACAAAAGTCCTGGTGACTTTCTTCACCACCTGGACCTGATTGCTGTGGACGCGTACTTGGCATCACCTGGAACTGGTGACTCAGATCCTATCTGCGTGTCACCCAGATCTGGTGACTCTGGTCCTCACCTGGGCATCATTGGTACCTGGTGATTCTGTTCCACACCTGAGCCTCACCTGGACCCGATGACTCTGGAACCACTCTGGGCCTCACCCCTGACTGGTGCCTCTGGTCCCCATCTGGATATCACCTCTATCAGGTGATTCTGGTACCCTTATAAGCCGAACCAGATATGGTGAAACTGGTCCTCAACTGGGCCTCACCTGGACCAGGTGACTCTGGTCCCCCCTGGGTCTCAACCGTGCCCTAGTGACTGTGAACCCCACTTTGGCCTAACTTGGACCTGCTGACCCTGGTTGCTACCTGCGTCTGACCTCGACTATTGACTCTGGTTCTTTCAAGGGCCTCCCCGGGACCTGATGATCCTGGTCCCACCTGGGTCTCACCTGCACGTGGTGTCTCTAGTCACCACTGGGACTCACCTGGACTGCTTACTGTGTTCCACACCTGGGCCTCAAGTAGATCTGTTGACCATGGTCCCCAAGCCGGCCTCACATGGACCGTGGCCTCTGATCCCCACCGGGGCCTCACTGTACCTGATAACTCTGGTCCTCACCTAGGCCTCATCTGGACCTAGTGACTCTGATCCCCACCTGGGCTTCACGTGGATCTGGTGACTCTAGTCCCCACCTGGACCTCTGCTGGACCTGGTGACTCTCTTTCCAACATGGACCTCAATGGATATAATGACTCTGGTCCTCAGTTTGGCCTCACCTGGACCTGGCGTCTCTCGTCCCCACATTGACCAAACTCAGAACTGCTGAATCTGCCCCACCTAGGCCGCCCGTCCTGGTGACTCTTGTCCCCAGCTATGCCTCATTTCGACTGATGAATATGTACTCACTGGGCCTCCCATGGACCTGGGACTCAGCTGGATAGAGTGGCTCTGGTTTCCACAAGGGGCTCACTGATACTGCTGACTGTGGTCTTATTCTCTGACTCATCAGGACCTAGTGATTCTGTTCCCGATCTGGGCCTGCATGGCCCTATGACTCTGGTCCTCACTCAGCCATCATTGGGAACTGGATACTCTATTCCACACCTGGGCCTCACTTTGACCATGGACCTCTGGTCCAATTCGGGGCCTCAAACTAAACTGGTTACTCTGGTTCCCCCTCTGGGCCTCACCCTACCTGGTGACTCTGGTCACCACTTAGCTTCACTTGGGCCTGGTGAATCTGGTCCTTAGATGGTCCGAACCTGGATCTGGTGACTGGTCGTCACCTGGCCTCTCCTGGACTTGGTGAATCCTGTTGCCACCTGCGCGTCACCGGGACCTTGTGACTGTGGTCCCACCTGGACCTCACCTGGATCTGGTGGCTCTGGTTCCCATATGGGGCTCTCCTGTTCCTGGTTCCTGTGGTCTCCATCTGGCCTCCCTGGAACACAATGACTCTGTTCCATATTTGCCCTCTGCTGGACATGTCGACTCTGGTACTTACCTGGGCATCATTGGGACCTGGGTACACTCTTATACCTGGGCCTCACCTGGATGAGGTGACTGGTTCCCACAGGGACCTCACCTGGACCTGGTGACTCAGGTCCTCATATGGGCATCATGGGACCTGGTTTCTCAGTTCCCCATCGCGGCCTCCCTGGACCTAGTGATTCTCGTCCCACTCTGGGCCTCACTCTGACGTGGTGACTCTGGTCCCCACCGGATATCACACAAACCGGGTAACTCTGTCCCCCTCTGGACTCACCCGGAGCTGGGGACACTGGCACTCAACTGGGCCTCAACAGGACCTGGTGAATCTACTCCTCACTTTAGGCCTTCGTGGACCTTGTGACTCTTTCCCACCTGGCATCAATGGGACTTGGTTACTCTCTTCCCCACCTGGGCTTCACCTCGACATGATAACTTTGCCTCACACTTTGGCTTCAACTGGTCATGATGACTCTGGTCCCCCCACCTAGACCTCAGTCTGGACCTGGTGACCGTTGTCCCCGCCTGGGTCTCACGTGGACCTGGTGACTCTCGTTTCCCACATGAACCCCACCTGGATCTGGTGACTGTGCTGTTCTTGTAGACTCAGATATACCTGGTGACTCTGGTCCCCACTAGGGCCTCACCTGGATCTGGTGAATCTGGTCTGCAGCTTGGCCTCACCTGGACCTGTTGAGTGGGGTGCCACATGGGCCTCACCTATTCCTGTGACTCAGGTCCTCACCTGGGCCTCTTGGACCTGGTGAATCTGGTCCTTATCTGATACTCTCCCAGACCCGGGGACTCTGGTCCCATCTGGGCCTCACCCAGTCCTGGTGACTTTGTTCCCCACCTGGACCTGATTGCTGTGGACTCTTTCTTAGCCTCACCTGGAACTGGTGACTGTGATCTATCTGCGTGTCACACAGAACCTGGTGACTCTGGTCCTCACATGGGCATCATTGGTACTTGGTGACTCTGTTCCACGTCTGAGCCTAACCTGGATATGATGACTCTGGAACCACTCTGGGCCTCACCCTGACCTGGTGACTCTGGTCCCCATTTAGATGTCACCTGGACCAGGTGATTGTGGTATCCCTTACGCCTCAACCAGATCTGGTGACAGTGGTCCCCAACTGGGCCTCACTGGACCTAGTGAATATGCTCCATCTGGGCCTCATTTGGACCTGGTAACTCTGGTCCCTACCTGGGCATCATCGGGACATGGTTCCACTGCATGGCCTGCAGTTGGCCTCACCTGGACCTGGTAACTCTAGTCTCTACTGGGCATCATTGGGACATGGTTCCTCTGCTGGCCTGCAGTTTGGCCTCACCTGGACCTGGAGAGTCGGGTTGCCACCTGGGCCTCTACCATGCTGGTGACACAGGTACCACATGGGCCTCACTTGGACCTGGTGAATCTGGTCCTTACCTTGTAATCACCCGGAACTGTTAACTCTGGTCACCACCTGGGAATCACCTGGACTGGTGAATCTGGTCCCCATCTGGGCCTCACCCAGTCCTCGTGATTGTTTCCCCACCTGGACCTGATTTCTGTGGACTCCTTCTTGGCCTCACCTGGAACTGGTGACTCTGATCCTAACGGGCCTCACACAGATCTGGTGACTCTGGTTCCATCACCTGTGGACCATTATTACCTGGATCTCTGTTCTAAACCTGAGCCTCACCTGGACTGATGACTCTGGACCCCTGCGGGCCTCACCCTGATATGGTGACTCTGGTCCCCAACTGGATGTCACCTAGACCAGGTGAATCTGGTACCCATCTATGCCTCAACTAGACCTGGGTATTCTGGTCCTCATCTGGGCCTCACCGAGACCTAGTGAATATGCTCCCCACCTGCTCCTCATCTGGACCTGGTGACTCTGGTTCTACCTGGGCATCATCGGTATATGGTTATCTATTCACCACTGGACTGAACTGATCCTAGTAACTCTGGTCTTGACTTTGGCCTCTTCTGACCAGGTGACTCTGGCTCCACCTGGGCCTCACCAGTAACTGGTGACTCTGATCCAAAGCGTGGCCTCACCAGACCTCGTGACTGTGGTTCCCATCGGGACCTCACTGGACCTCATGTCTGGTCTCACCTGGGCCTCACCAGGACCTGGTGACTCTGGTACCCCCAGGGTAGCATCAGGATATGGTTGCACTGTTCACTAACAGTGACCCTGCCAGACTTATTAACTCTGGTCTTCACCTGGGCCACACCTGGACATGGTGACACTGGTTCCCACTTGGGTCTCACCTGGACATGGTGAGTCGGATCCCCACCTGGTCCTCACCTGTAACTGGTGATTCTCGTTCCCACATGGACATGATGTGGACCTGGTGGCTGCAGTGTTTCTAGCTTCTCATGTTCCTCGTGACTCTGGTCCCCACCAGGGCCTCACGGTACCTGGTGAGTGTGGTTGCCACCTGCACAACACCTGGACCTGGTGATTCTGGTCTGCACCTGAGACTATCTGGATCTGTGTGACTGTGGTCCCCCACTGTCTTCACCAGGATTTGGGGACTCCGGTCCCCATCTGGGCCTCACCTGGCCCTGTTGATCATGGTCCTCACTCGGCAAAATTGGGGCCCGGTGACTGTGTTCCACAAATGGACCTCACCTGGACCAGGTGACTCTGGTCCCCCTCTGGGTCTCACAGTACCCTAATGACTGTGAACCCCACTTTGGCCTGACTTGGACCTGCTGACCCTGGTTTCCACCTGCGCTTGACTTCGACCTGTTGACTCTGCTTCTTTCAAGGGCCTCCCCTGTACCTGGTGATCCTGGTCCCCACCTGGGACTCACCTAGACGTGGTGACACTTGTCACCACCGGGGACTCACCTGGACCTGCTTACTGTGTTCCACACCAGGGCCTCAAGTAGACCTGTTGACCATGGTCCCCAAGCCGGCCTCACATGGACCTGTGGCCTCTGTTCCCCTCCGGGCCTCATGTGTACCTGGTAACTCTGGTCCTCACCTGGGCCTCATCTGGACCTAGTGACTCTGGTCCCCACCTGGGCTTCACCTGGATCTGGTGACTCTGGTCCCCATCTGGACTTCACCTGAATTTGGTGACTCTGGTCCCCACCTGGACCTCTCTTGGACCTGGTGACTCTCTTTCCAACATGGACCTCACATGGATCTGGTGACTCTGGCCTGCAGGTTGGCCTCACCTGGACCTGGTGAGTGCGGTTGCCACCTGGGCCTAACCCGTACCTGGTGACTCAGGTCCCCACGTGGGCCTCTTGGACCTGGTGAATCTGGTCCTTATCTGGTCCTATCCCAGACCCGGGGACTCTGGTCACCACCTAGTTCTCACCTGGAGCTGGTGCATCTGGTCCCCATCTGGGCCTCACCCAGTCCTGGTGACTTTGTTCCCCACCTGGACCTGATTGCTGTGGACACTTTCTTGGCCTCACCTGGAACTGGTGTCTGAACCTATCTGCGCGTCACCCAGATCTCGTGACTCTGGTCCTCACCTGGGCATCATTGGTACATGGTGACTCTTTCCTCACCTGAGCCTCACCTGGACATGATGACTCTGGAACCTCTCTGGGCCCTTCGTGACCTGGTGACTCTGGTCCCCATGTGGATGTTACCTGGACCAGGTGATTCTGGTACCCCTCTAGGCATCAAGCAGATCTGGTGACTCTGGTCCTGAACTGGGCTTCACATGGACCAAGTGAATTTGCTCCATCTGGGCCTCATTTGGACCTGGTGACTCTGGTCCCTACCTGGGCATCATCGGGACATGGTTCCACTGCATGGCCTGCAGGTTGGCCTCACCTGGACCTGGTAACTCTGATGTCTACCTGGGCATCATCAAGACATGGTTCCTCTGCTTGGCCTGCAGTTTGGCCTGACCTGGACCTGGTGAGTGGGGTGGCAACCTGGGCCTCACACATGCAATGTGACACAGGTCCCCACATGGGTCTCACTTGGACCTGGTGAATCTCGTCCTTACCTGGTGCTCACCCGGAACTGGTATTTCTGGTCACCACCTGGGAATCACATGGACCTGGTGAATCTGGTCCCCATCTGGGCCTCACCCAGTCCTGGTGACTTTGTTCCCCGCCTGGACCTGATTGCTGTGGACTCTTTCTTGACCTCACCTGAAACTGGTGACTCTGATCCTATCTGCGCGTCACACAGACCTGGTGACTCTGGTCCTCACCTGGGCATCATTGGTACCTGGTGACTCTGTTCCACACCTGAGCCTCACCTGGACATGATGACTCTGGAACCTCTCTGGGCCTCACCCTGACCTGGTGACTCTGGTCCCCATCTGGATGTCACCTAGACCAGGTGAATTGGTACCCCTCTAGGCCTCAACTAGACTGGGGGAATCTGGTCCTCAACTGGGCCTCACCGGGACCTAGTGAATATCCCCACCTGCGCCTCATCTGGACGTGGTGACTCGGGTTCTACCTAGGCATCATCGGGACATGGTTACTCTATTCCCCACTGGGACTGACCTGATCCTGGTAACTCTGGTCCTGACTTTGGCTCTCTCTACTTGGTGACTCTGGCTCCACCTGGGCCTCACCTGTAACTGGTGACTCTGATCCTAAGCATGGCCTCACCTGACCTGGTGACTGTGGTTCCCATCGGGACCTCACCTACTCATGTCTCTGGTCCCACCTAGCCTCACCAGGACCTGTGTCTCTGGTACCCACATGGGTAGCATCAGGATATGGTTACACTGTTCACTAACAGTGACCCAGCCGACCTATTAACTCTGGTCTTCACCTGGGCCACACCTGGACATGGTGGCACTGGTTCCCTCTTGGGTCTCACGTGGACATGTGATTCGGATCCCTGCCTGGTTCACCTGTAACTGGTGATTCTCGTTCCCACATGGACATCATGTGGATCTGGTGGCTGCAGTGTTTCTAGCTTCTCATGTACCTCGTGACTCTGGTCCCCACCAGGGACTCACGGGACCTGTTGTGTGGTTGCCACCTGCACCTCACCTGGACCTGGTGATTCTGGTCTGCACCTGAGACTACCCTGGATCTGGTGACTGTGGTCCCCACCTGGGCTTCACCTGGATGTTGGGCTCTGGTTCCCATCTGGGCCTCACCTGGCCCTGTTGACCATGGTCCTCAACTGGGCAAAATTGGGACCCGGTGACTGTGATCCACAACTGGACCTCACCTGGACCAGGTGACTCTGGTCCCCCTCTGGGGTCACCGTGCCCTAGTGACTGTGAACCCATTTGGCCTGACTTAGACCTCCTGACCATGGTTGCCATCTGCGCCTGACCTCGAACTGTTGACTCTGGTTCTTTCAAGGGCCTCCCCTGGACATGGTGATCCTGGTGCCCACATGGGCCTGACCTGGACCTGGTGACTCTTGTCACCACTGGGAACTCACCTGGACCTGCTTACGGTGTTCCACACCTGAGCCTCAAGTAGCCCTGTTGACCATGGTCCCCAAGCCGGCCTCACATGGACCTGTTGCCTCTGATCCCCACCGGGGTTTCACGTATACCTGGTAACTCTGGTCCTCATCTGGGCCTCATCTGGACCTAGCGACTCTGGTCCCCACCTGGGCTTCACTTGGATCTGGTGACTCTGGTCCCCACCTGGACTTCACCTGGATCTGGGACTCTGGTCCCCACCTGGACCTGACCTGCATCTGGTGACTCGGTCCTCAGTTTGGCCTCACCTGGATCTGGCATCCTCTCCCCACTTTGACCTAACTCAGAACTGCTGAATCTTGCCCCACCTCGGCCGCAACCAGACCTGGTGACTCTTGTCCCCAGCTATGCCTCAATTCGACCTGATGAATCTGATCCTCACGTTTGCCTCACATGGACCTGGGACTCAGCTAGATAGAGTGGCTCTGGATCGCACAAGGGGCTCACCTGATACAGCTGACTGTGGTCTTATTCTATGCCTCACCTGGTCCTAGTGATTCTGTTCCCTTCTGGGCATGCATGGCGCTAGTGACTCTGGTCCTCACCCAGGAATCATTAGGACCTGGAACTATATCCACACCTGTGCCTCATATTGACCATGGACCTCTCGTCCCATTCTGGGACTCAAACTAAACTAGTTACTGGTTCCCTTTGGGCCTCACCCTTACCTGGGACTCTGGTCACCCTTTTGGCTTCACTTGGGCCTGGTGAATCTGGTCCTAAGCTGGTCTCACCTGGATCTGGTGAATCGTCTCCACCTGGGCCTCACCTGGACTTGGTGAATCCTGTTGCCACTGCGCCTCACCTGGACCTTGTGACGGTGGTCCCACCTGGATCTCACCTGGATCTCGTGGCCATGGTTCCCATATGGGGCTCTCCTGGACCTGGTTCCTGTGGTCTCTATCTGGCCTCACCTGGAACACAATGACTCTGATCCATATTTGGGCCTCTCCTGCACCTGTTGACTCTGGTCCTTACATGGGCATCATTGGGACCTCGATACTCTTTATATACCTGGGCCTCACCTGGACCTGGTGACTGTGGTCCCACCGCGGCCTCTACTGGATGAGGTGACTGGTTCCCACAGGGACCTCACCTGGACCTGGTGACTCAGGTCCTCATATGGGCATCATGGTACCTGGTTTCTCAGTTCCACATCGGGGCCTCACCTATACCTAGTGATTCTCGCCCCCTCGGGCCTCACCATGACGTGGTGACTCTGGTCCCCACCTGGATATCACCAGAACCTGGTGACTCTGGTCCCCCTCTGGGACTCACCCGGAGATGGGGACACTGGTCTCTGGGCCTCAATAGGACCTGGTGAATCTACTCCTCACTTAGGCATCGTCTGGACCTTGTGACTCTTTCCCACCTGGCATCAATGGGACATGGTTACTCTGTTCCCCACCTGGGCCTCACCTGGACATGATAACTTTGCTCCACACTTTGGCCTCAACTTCCTGATGACTCTGGCCCCCCACCTAGGCCTCAATCTGGACCTGGTGACTGTGGTCCCCACCTGGGTCTCACCTGGACCTGGTGACTCTCGTTCCCACATGAACCACACCTGGACCTGTGACTGTGGTGTTCTTGTAGACTCACATTTACCTGGTGACTCCGGTCCCACTAGGGCCTCACCTGGATCTGGTGACTCTGGCGGGTTGGCCTCACCTGGACCTGGTGAGTGGGGTTGCCACCTAGGCCTCACCATAGCTGGTGACTCAGGTCCCCACGTGAGCCTCTTGGACCTGGTGAATCTGGTCCTTACCTGGTCCTTTCCCTAGACCCGGGACTATCCACCACCTGGGCCTCACCTGGACCTGGTGAATCTGGTCCCCATCTGGGCCTCACCCAGTCTGGTGACTTTGTTCCCCACCTGGACCTGATTGCTGTGGACACTTTCTTGCCTCACCTGACTGGTGACTCTGATCCTATCTGCGATCACCCATATGGTGACTCTGGTCCTCACTGGGCATCATTGGTACCTGGTGACTCTGTTCCACACCTGAGCCTCACCTGGACATGATGACTGGCCTCTCTGGGCCTCCCCTGACCTGGTGACTCTGGTCCCCATCTGGATGTCACCTGGACAAGGTGATTCTGTCCCCACCTGGACTGACCTGCATCTGGTGACTCCGGTCCTCAGTTTGGCCTCACCTGGACTGGCATCTCTCGTCCCCACTTGACCTAACTCAGAAACTGCTGAATCTTGCCCCACCTGGCCGCAACCAGACCTGGTGACTCTTGTCCCCCAGCTATGCTCAATTCGACCTGATGAATCTGATCCTCACGTTTGCCTCAGATGGACCTGGGACTCAGGTAGATAGAGTGGCTCTGGATCGCACAAGGGGCTCACCTGATACAGCGACTGTGGTCTTATTCTATGCCTCACCTGGTCCTAGTGATTCTGTTCCCTTCTGGGCATGCATGGCGCTAGTGACTCTGGTCCTCACCCAGGAATCATTAGGACCTGGAAACTCTATCCACACCTGTGCCTCATATTGACCATGGACCTCTCGTCCCATTCTGGGACTCAAACTAAACTAGTTACTGGTTCCCTTTGGGCCTCACCATTACCTGGAGACTATGGTCACCCTTTTGGCTTCACTTGGGCCTGGTGAATCTGGTCCTAAGCTGGTCTCACCTGGATCTGGTGAATCGTCTCCAACTGGGCCTCACCTGGACTGTGATAATCCTGTGCCACCTGCGCCTCACCTGGACCTTGTGACGGTGGTCCCACCTGGATCTCACCGGATCTCGTGGCCATGGTTCCCATATGGGGCTCTCCTGGACCTGGTTCCTGTGGTCTCCATCTGGCCTCACCGGAACACAATGACTCTGATCCATATTGGGCCTCTCCTGCACCTGTTGACTCTGGTCTTACAGGGAATCATTGGGACCTCGATACTCTCTTATATACCTGGGCCTCACCTGGACCTGGTGACTGTGGTCCCACCCCGGCCTCTACTGGATGAGGTGACTGGTTCCCACAGGGACCTCACCTGGACCTGGTGACTCAGGTCCTCATATGGGCATCATGGTACCTGGGTTTATCAGTTCCACATCGGGGCCTCACCTATACCTGAGTTTCTCGCCCCGCTCTGGGCCTCACCATGACGTGGTGACTCTGGTGCCCCCGGATATCACCAGAACCTGGTGACTCTGGTCCCCTCTGGACTCACCCGGAGATGGGACACTGGTTCTCATCTGGGCCTCAATAGGACCTGGTGAATCTACTCCTCACTTAGGCATCGTCTGGACCTTGTGACTCTTTCCCACCTGGCATCAATGGGACATGGTTACTCTTGTTCCCCACCTGGGACTCACCTGGACATGATACTTTGCTCCACACTTTGGCCTCAAAGTTCCTCATGACTCTGGTCCCCCCACCTATCCTCAATCTGACCTGGTGACGTGGTCCCCACTGGGTCTCACCTGGACCTGGTGACTCTCGTTCCCACATGAACCACACCTGGACCTGTTGACTGTGGTGTTCTTGTAGACTCACATTTACCTGTGTAACTCCGGTCATCACCAGGCCCTCACCTGGATCTGGTGACTCTGGCATGCAGGTTGGCCTCATCTGGACCTTGTGAGTGGGGGGTCACCTGGGCCTCACCCATACCTGGTGCTCCGTTCCCCCGTGGGCATCTTGGACATGGTGAATCTGGTCCTTACCTCGTCCTCTCCCGACCCGGGAACTTGGTCACCACCTGGCCTCACCTGGACCTGTGAATCTGGTCCCCATCTGGGCCTCACCCCGTCCTGGGGACTTTGTTACCCACCTGGACCTGCTTGCTGTGGACACTTTCTTTGCCTCACCTAGATCTGGTGACTCTGATCCTATCTGCGCATCACCCATATCTGGTAACTCTGGTCCTCACCTGGGCATCATAGTTACCTGGTGACTCTGTTCCACACCTGAGCCTCACCTGGACTGACTGTGGATCCTCTCTGGCCCACCCTGACCTGGTGACTCTGGTCCCCTCTGGATGTCACCTGGACAGGTGATTCTGGTACCCCTAGCCTCTCCTCAACCAGATCTGGTGACTCTGCTGACCCACGTTGGCCCTCACCAGGACCTGGTGTCTCTGGAACCACCTGGTTAGCATCAGGATATGGTACTCTGTTAACAAAACAGTGACCCAGCGGGAACTATTAACTCTGGTCTTCACCGGGCCACACCTGACATGGTGACACTTGTTTCCACCTTGGTCTCACCTGGACATGGTGAGTCGGATCCCCACCTGGTCCTCACCTGTACTGGTGATTCTTGTTCCCACTGGACATCATGTGGACCTTGTGGCTGGCAGTGTTTCTAGCTTCTCATGTACCTCGTGTCTCTGGTCCCCACCAGGGCTTCACCGGGACCTGTGAGTGTGGTTTCCACCTGCACCTCACCTGGACCTGGTGATTCTGATCTGCACCTTAGACTGCCCCGGATCTGTGACTGTGTTTTCCCCACTAGGGCCTCACCTGGATCTGGAGACTCTGGCCTGCAGTGTTGGCCTCACCTGGAACTGGTGAGTGGGGTGGCCACCTGGGCCTCACACATACCTGGTGACTCAGTCCCCATGTGGGCCTCTTGGACCTGGTGAATCTGGTCCTTATCTGGTCCTCTTCGGAGCTGGGGACTCGGTCACCACCTGGGACTCACCTGGACCTGGTGAATCTGGTCCCCATCTGGGTCTCACCCAGTGCCTTATTATTCCCCCCTGACCTGATAGCTGTGGACTCTTTTTTAGCCTCACCTGGAACGGGTGACTCTGATTCTATCTGCGCATCACCCAGACTTGGTGACTCTGGTCCTCACCTGGGCATCGTTGGTACCTGGTGACTCTGTTCCACACCTGGCCTCACCTGGACATGATGACTCTGGAAAATCTCTGGGCCTCACCCTGACCTGGTGACTCTGGTCCCCATCTGGATGTCACCTGGACCTGGGGATTCTGGTACTCCTCTAGGCCTCAACAGATCTGGGGACTCTGGTCCTCACCTGGCATCATTGGTACCTGGTGTTCTGTTCACACCTGAGCCCTCACCTGGACCCGATGACTCTGGAACCACTCTGGGCCTCACCCTGAACCTGGTGACTCTGGTCCCCATCTGGATATCGCCTCGATCAGGTGATTCTGGTACCCTTTAAAGCCGAACCAGATATGGTGAAACTGGTCCTCAACTGGGCCTCACCTGGACCAGGTGACTCTGGTCCCCCTCTGGGTCTCACCATGCCCTAGTGACTGTGAAGCCCACTTTGGCCTGACTTGGACCTGCTGACCCTGTTGCCACCTGCCCTGACCTCGAACTGTTGACTCTGGTTCTTTCAAGGGCCTCCCCGGGACCTAATGATCCTGGTCCCCCCCTGGGTCTCACCTGGACGTGGTCACACTTGTCACCACTGGGGACTCACCTGGACCTGCTTACGGTTCCCACACCTGGGCCTCAAGTATCTGTTGACCATGGTCCCCAAGGCCGGCCTCACATGGACCTGTGGCCTCTGATCCCCACCGGGTCTCACGTGTAACCGGTAACGCTGGTCCTCACCTGGCCTCATATGGACCTAGTGACCTTGGTCCCCACCTGGACTTCACCTGGATCTGGTGACTCTAGTCCCCACCTGGACCTCTCCTGGACCTGGTGACTCTCTTTCCAACATGGACCTCACTGGATATGGTGACTCTGGTCCTCAGTTTGGCCTCACTTGGATCTTGCGTCTCTCGTCCCCACTTTGACCCTAACTCAGAACTGCTGAATCTTGCCCCACCTGGCCGCACCCAGTCCTGTGACTCTTGTCCCCAGCTATGCCTCATTTCGACCTGATGAATATGTTACTCACGTGGTCTCCCATGGACCTGCGACTCAGCTGGATAGAGTGGTTCTGGTTTCCACAAGGTGCTCACCTGATACTGCTGACTTTGGTCTTATCTATGACTCCTCAGGACCTAGTGATTCTGTTCCCCCTCTGGGCCTGCATGGGCCTAGTGACTCTGGTCGTCACTCAGCCATCATTGGGACCTGGATACTCTATTCCACACCTGGGCCTCACTTTGACCAGGGACCTCTGGTCCAATTCGGGGCCTCAAACTAAACTGGTTACTCTGGTTCCCCCTCTGGGCCTCACCCTTACCTGGTGACTCTGGTCACCCCTTGGGCTTCACTTGGGCCTGGTGAATCTGGTGCTTAGATGGTCCGAACCTGGATCTGGTGACTGGTCGCCACCTGGGCCTCTCCTGGACTTGGTGAATCCTGTTGCCACCTGCGCGTCACCGGCACCTTGTGACTGTGGTCCCACCTGACCTCACCTGGATCTGGTGGCTCTGGTTCCCATATGGGGCTCTCCTGGTCCTGGTTCCTGTGTTCTCCATCTGGCCTCACCTGGAACACAAGACTCTGTTCCATATTTGCCCTCTCCTGGACCTGTTGACTCTGGTCCTTACCTGGGCATCATTGGGACGTGGTACACTCTTATATACCTGGGCCTCACCTGAACTGGTGACTGTAGTCCCACCTCGGCCTCACCTGGATGAGGTGACTGGTTCTCACAGGGACCTCACATGGACCTGGTGACTCAGGTCCCCATATGGACCTTATGGGACTTGGTTTCTCAGTTCCCCATCGGGCCTCCCCTGGACCTAGTGATTCTCGTCCCCCCTGGGCCTCACCCTGACGTGGTGACTCGGTCCCCACCTGGATATCACCAGAAACCGGTGATTCTGGTCCCCCTCTGGACTCACCCGGAGCTGGGGACTCTGGTCCTCAACTGGGCCTCAATAGGACCTGGTGAATCTACTCCTCACTTAGGCCCGTTTGGACCTTGTGACTTTTTCCCACCTGGCATCAATGGGACATTGTTACTCTGTTCCCCCCCCTGGGCCTCACCTGGACATGGTAACTTTGCTCCACTCTTTGGCCTCAACTGGTCCTGATGACTCTGGTCCCCCCACCTAGGCCTCAGTCTGGACCTGGTGACTGTGGTGCCCACCTGGGTCTCACCTGTACCTGGTGATTCTCGTTCCCACATGAACCACACCTGGACCTGGTGACTGTGGTGTTCTTGTAGACTCACATTTACCTGGTGACACTGGTCCCCACTAGGGACTCACCTGGATCTGGTGACTCTGGCCTGCCGGTTGGCCTCACTTTGACCTGGTGAGTGGTGTTGCCACCTGGGCCTCACACATAGCTGGTGACTCAATTCCCCTCGTGGGCCTCTTGGACCTGGTGAATCTGGTCCTTACCTGGTCCTGTCCCAGACCCGGGGACTCTGGTCACCACCTGGGCCTCACCTGGACCTGGTGAATCTGGACCACATCTGGGCCTCATCCAGTCCTGGTGACTTTGTTCGCAACCTGGACCTGATTGCTGTGGACTCTTTCTTGGACTAACCTTGAACTGGTGACTCTGATCCTATCAGCGCGTCACCCAGATCTGGTGACTCTGGGCCTCACCTGGGCATCATTGGTACCTGGTGACTCTGTTCCACGCCTGAGCCTAACCTGGACATGATGGCTCTGGAACCACTCTGGGCCTCTCCCTGACCTGATGCCTTTTGTCCCCATCTGGATGTCACCTGGACGAGGTGATCTGGTACCCCTCTAAGCCTCAACCAGATCTGGTGACAGTGCTCCCAAACTGGGCCTCACTGGACCAAGTGAATATGCTCCATCTGGGCCTCATTTGGACCTGGTAACTCTAGTCCCTACCTGGGCATCATCGGGACATGGTTCCTCTGCATGGCCTGTAGGTTGGCCTCACCTGGACCTGGGGAGTGGGGTTGCCACCTGGGCCTCACCCTGCTTGGTGACACAGGTACCCCTGGGCCTCACTTGGACCTGTTGAAACTGGTCCTTACTTGGTCCTCACCCGGAACTGGTAACTCTGGTCACACCCTGGGAATCACCTGGACCTGGTGAATCTGGTCCCCATCTGGGCCTCACCCAGTCCTGGTGACTTTGTTCCCCACCTGGACCTGATTGCTGTGGACTCCTTCTTGGCCTCACCTGGAACTGGTGACTCTGATCCTAACTGGGCCTCACCCGATCTGGTGACTCTGGTCCTCACCTGTGGACCATTATGACCTGGATCTCTGTTCCACACCTGAGCCTCACCTGGACATGATGACTCTGGATCCCTCTGAGCCTCACCCTGACATGGTGACTCTGGTCCCCATCTGGATGTCACCTAGACCAGGTGAATCTGGTACCCCTCTAGGTCTAAAATAGCCCGGGGGCCTCTGGTCCTCATATGGGCCTCTCCGGGACCTAGTGAATATGCTCCCCACCTGCGCCTCATCTGGACTGGTGACTCGGGTTCTTCCTGGACATCATCGGGACATGGTTACTCTATTCCCCACTGGGACTGACCTGATCCTGGTAACTCTGGTCCTGACTTGGCCTCTTCTGTACCAGGTGACTCTGGCTCCACCTGGGCCTCACCAGTAACTGGTGACTCTGATCCTAAGCATGGCCTCACCTGACCTGGTGACTGTGGTTCCCATCGGGACCTCACCTGGACCTCATGTCTCTGGTCCCACCTGGGCCTCACAGGACCTGGTATCTCTGGTACCCACTTTGGGTAGCATCAGGATATGGTTCCACTGTTCTCTAACAGTGACCCACCCGGACCTATTAACTCTGGTCTTCACCTGGCCACTTCTGGACATGGTTACACTGGTTCCCACTTGGGTCTCACCTGGACATGGTGAGTCGGATTCCGCCTGGTCCTCACCTGTAACTGGTGATTCTCGTTCCCACATGGACATCATGTGGACCTGGTGGCTGCAGTGTTTCTAGCTTCTCATGTACCTCGTGACTCTGATCCCCACCAGGGCCTCACCGGGATCTGTTGAGTGAGTTTGCCACCTGCACCTCACCTGGACATGGTGATTCTGGCCTGCACCTGAGACTTCCCTGGATCTGGTGATTGTGGTCCCCACCTGGGCTTCACCTCGATTTGGGGACTCCGGTCCCCATCTGGGCCTCACCTGGCCCTGTTGACCATGGTCCTCAACTGGGCAAAATTGGGACCCGGTGACTCTGTTCCACACCTGGACCTCACCTGGACCAAGTGACTCTGGTCCAACTCTGGATCTCACCATGCCTAGTGACTGTGAACCCCACTTTGGCCTGACTTGGACCTGCTCACCCTGGTTGCCAACTGCGCCTGACCTCGAACTGTTGACTCTGATACTTTCAAGGGCCTCCCCTGGACATGGTGATCCTGTTGCCCATATGGGTCTCACCGGGACCTGGTGACTCTTGTCACCACAGGGCACTCACGTGGACCTGGTTACTGTGTTCCACACCTGGGCCTCAATCGACCTGTTTCCATGGTCCCCGCCGGCCTCACATGTACCTGTTGCCTCTGACCCCACCGGGGCCACACGTGTACCTGGTAACACTGATCCTCACCTGGGTCTCATCTGGACCTAGTGACTCTGGTCCCCACCTTGGCTTCACCTTGGTCTGGTGATTCTGGTACCCACCTGGACTTCACCTGGATCTGGTGACTCTGGTCCCCACCTGGACTTCACCTGGATCTGATGACACTGGTCCCCCACCTGGACCTCACCTGGACCTGGTGACTCTGGTCCTAAGTTTGGCCGCACCTGGACTTGTTGACTCTTGTTCCCACTTTGAGCTAACTCAGAACTGCTGAATCTTGTCCCACCTAGGCCGCACCCAGACCTGGTGACTCTTGTCCCCAGCTATGCCTCAATTCGACCTGATGAATCTGGTCCTCACGTGGGCCTCACATGGACCTGGGACTCAGCTGGATAGAGTGGCTCTGGTTCCCACAAGGGGCTCACCTGATACTGCTGACTGTGGTCTTAATCTATGCCTCACCAGGACCTGGTGATTCTGTTCCCCATCTAGGCCTGCATGGCCCTAGTACTCTGTTCTCCCCCCAGGCACCATTGGGACCTGGATACTCTATTCCACACCAGGGCCTCACTCTGAACAGGGATCTCTGGTCCCATTCTGGGCCTCAAACTAAACTGGTTACTCTGGTTCCCCCTCCGGGCCTCACCCTTACCTGGTGACTCTGGTTACCCCTTTGACTTCTCTTGGGCCAGGTGAATCTGGACCTTAGCTGGTCCGCACCTGGTTGTGGTGACTGGTCGCCACCTGGGCCTACCCTGGACTTGGTGAATCCTGTTGCCAATTGCGCCTCACCTGGACCTTGTGACTGTGTTCCCCCTGGAACTCACATGGATCTGGTGGCTCTGGTTCCCATATTGGGCTCTCCTGGACCTGGTTTCCTGTGGTCTCCATCTGGCCTCACCTGGAACACAATGACTCTGATCCATATTTGAACCTCTCCTGGACCTGTTGACTCTGGTCCTTACCTGGGCATCGTTGGGATCTGGATACTCTCTTATATTCCTGGGCCTCACCTGGACTTGGTGACTGTGTTCCCACCTGGGCCTCACCTGGACGAGGTGACTCGTTCCTTCAGGGACCTCACCAGGACCTGGTGACTCAGGTCCTCATATGTGCATCATGGGACCTGGTTTCAGTTTCCACATCGGGACCTCTCCTGGACCTAGTGATTCTCGTCCCCCTCTGGGCCTCACCCTGACGTGGTGACTCTGGTCCCCACCTGGATATCACCAGAACCGGTGACTCTGGTCCCACTCTGGGACTCACCCGGAGCTGGGGACACTAGTCCTCAACTGGGCCAGCAGGACCTGGTGAATCTACTCCTCACTTAGGCCTCGACTGGACCTGTGACTCTTTTCCCACCTAGCATCAATGGGACATCGTTACTCTGTTCCCCACTTGGGACTCACCTGGACATGAAACTTTGCTCCCCACTTTGGCCTCAACTGGTCCTGATGACTCTGACCCACCACCTAGCCTCAATCTGGACCTGGTGACTGTGGTCCCCACCTGGGTCTCACCTGGACCTGGTGACTCTCGTTCCCAAATGAATCACACCTGGACCGGTGACTGTGGTGTTCTTGTAGACTCAATTTCACCTGGTGACTCCGGTCCCCTAAGGCCTCACCTGGATCTGGTGACTCTGGCCTGCAGGTTGGCCTCACCTGGACCTGGTGAGTGGGGTTGCCACCTGTGCCTCGTCCTGTGCCTGGTAACTCTGTTCCACACCTGAGCCTCACCGGGACATGATGACTCTGGAACTTCTCTGGGACTCACTCTGACCTGGTGACTCTGGTCCCCATCTGGATGTCACCTGGACCAGGTGATTCTGGTACCCCTCTAGGGCTCAAGGTGATCTGGTGACTCTGGTCCTCAACTGGGCCTTACCTGGACCTAGTGAATATACCCCATCTGGGCCTCATTTGGACCTGGTGACTCTAGTCCCTACCTGGGCATCATAGGGATATGGTATCACGGCATGGCCTGCAGGTTGGCCTCACCTGGACCTGGTGAGTGGGGTTGTCCTCAACTGGGCAAAATTGGGACCCGGAGACTGTGTTCCACAAGTGGCCTCACCTGGACCAAGTGACTCAGGTCCCCCTCTGGGTGTCACCGTGTCCTAGTGCCTGTGAACCCCCTTTGGCCTGTCTTGGACCTGCTGACCCTGGTTGCCACCTGCGCCTGACCTCGAACTGTTGACTCTGGTTCTTTCAAAGGCCTCCCCTGGCCCTGGTGATCCTGGTCCCCACCTGGGCCTCACCTGGACGTGGTGACTCTTGTCACTACCGGGGACTCCGGACTCACCTGGACCTGCTTACTGTGTTCCACACCTGGGCCTCAAGTAGACCTGTTGACCATGGTCCCCAAGCCAGCCTCACATGGACATGTTGCCTCTGATCCCCACCAGGGCCTCACGTGTACCTGGTAACTCTGGTCCTCACCTGGGCCTCATCTGGACCTAGTGACTCTGGTCCCCACCTGGACTTCACCTGGATCTGGTGACTCTGGTCCTCCCCAGGACCTCTCCTGGACCTGGTGACTCCTTTCCAACATGGACCTCATGTGGATCTGGTGACTCTGGTCCTCAGTTTGGCCTCACCTGGACTTCGTGTCTCTCCCCACTTTGACCTAAGACCTGAGACTCACATGGAGATGATGACGCTGGATCCCCCTCTGGGCCTCAGCCTGACATGGTGACTCTGGTCCCCATCTGGATATCACCAGAACCGGGTGACTCTGGTATCCTCTCTGGAAATCCCCTAGAGCTGGGAACACTGGCCCTCAACTGGGCCTCAACAGGACCTGGTGAATCTACTCCTCACTTAGGCCTCATCTGGACCTTTGACTCTTCCAACCTTGGATCAATGGGAAATGGTTACTCTGTTCCCACCTGGGCATCAACTGGACATGATAACAATGCTCCACACTTTGGCCTCAACTGCTCCTGATGACACTGTTCCACCCACCTAGGCCTCAATCTGGACCTGGTGATGTGATCCCCACGTGGGTCTCACCTGCACTTGTGACTCTCGTTCCCACATGAACCACACCTGGACCTGGTGACTGTGGTGTTCTTGTAGACTCACATTTACCTGGTGACTCCGGTCCCCACTAGAGCCTCACCTGGATGTGGTGACTCTGGCCTGCAGGTGGCCTCACCTGGACCTGGTGAGTAGGGTTGCCACCTGGGCCTCACCCAAACCTGGCGACTCAGGTCCCCATGTGGGCCTTTTGGACCTGGTGAATCTGGTCCTTACCTGGTCCTCTCCCAGACCCGGGTACTCTGGTCAACATCTGGGAGGCATCTGGACCTGTTGAATCTTGTCCCATCTGGGCCTCACCCAGTCCTGGTGATTTTGTTACCCACCTGGACCTGCTTGCTGTGGACACTTCCTTCGCCTCACCTAGATCTGGTGACTCTGATCCCATCTGCGCATCACCCATATCTGGTGACTCTGGTCCTCACCTGGGCATCATAGGTACTGGTGACTCTGTTCCACACCTGAGCCTCACCTGGACATGATGACTGTGGATCCTCTCTAGGCCTCACCCTGACCTGGTGACTATGGTCCCCATCTGGATGTCACCTGGACCAGGTGATTCTGGTACCCCTCTAGGCCTCAACCAGATCTGGTGACTCTGGTCCCACTTAGCCCTCACCAGGACCTGGTGTCTATGGTACCCACCTGGTTAGCATCAGGATATGGTACTCTGTTAACTAACAATGACCCAGTGGGAACTATTAACTCTGGTCTTCACCTGGGCCACACCTGGACATGGTGACACTTGTTTCTACCTGGGTCTCACCTGGACATGGGGAGTCGGATCCCCACCTGGTCCTCAACTGTAACTGGTGATTCTCGTTCCCACATGGACATCATGTGGACCTGCTGGCTGCAGTGTTTCTAGCTTCTCATGTACCTCGTGTCTCTGGTCCCCATCAGGGCCACACCGGGACCTGGTGAGTGTGGTTTCCACCTGCACCTCACCTGGACCTGGTGATTCTGATCTGCACCTGAGGCTACCCCGTATCTGGTGACTGTGTTCCCCACCTTTGCTTCACCTGGATTTGGGGACTCCGGTCCCCATCTGGGCCTCACCTGGCCCTGTTGACCATGGTCCTCAACTGGGCAAATTGGGACCCGGTGACTGTGTTCCACTACTGAACCTCACCTGGACCAGGTGACGCTCGTCCCCCTCTGGGTCTCACCGTGCCCTAGTGACTGTGAACCCCACTTTGGCCTGACTTGGACCTGCTGACCCTGGTTGCCACCTACGCTTGACCTCGAAGTGTTGACTCTGGTTCTTTCAACGGCCTCCCTTACCTGGTGATCCTGGTCCCCACGTGGGCCTCACCTGGACGTGGTGACTCTTGTCACCCCCGGGGACTTCCTGGACCTGCTTACTGTGTTCCACACCTGGGCTTCAAGTAGACCTGTTGACCATGGTCCCCAAGCCGGCCTCACATGGACCTGTTTCTTCTGATCCCCACCGGGGCCTCACGTGTACCTGGTAACTCTGGTCCTCACCTGGGCCTAATCTGGACCTATTGACTTTGGTCCCCACCTGTGCTTCACCTGGATCTGGTGACTCTGGTCCCCACCTGGACTTCACCTGCATCTGGTGACTCTGGCCTGCAGGTTGGCCTCACCTGGACCCGGGGATTGGGGTTGCCACCTGGGCCTCACACATAGCTGGTGACTCAGGTCCCCACGTGGGCCTCATTTGGACCTGTTGAATCTGGTCCTTAGCTGGTCCTCTTCCAGACCCGAGGACTCTGGTCACCACCTGGGAATAACCTGGACCTGGTGAATCTGGTCCAAATCTGGGCCTCACCAAGTCCTGGTGACTTTCTTCACCACCTGGACCTGATTGCTGTGGACGCCTTCTTGGCGTCACCTGGAACTGGTGACTCTGATCCTATCTGCGAGTCACCCAAACTGGTGACTCTGTTCCTCACCTGGGCATCATTGGTACCTGGTGATTCAGTTCCACATCTGAGCCTCACCTGGACCCGATGACTCTGGAACCACTCTGGGCCTCACCCTGACCTGGTGACTCTGGTCCCCATCTGGATATCACCTCGAATAGGTGATTCCGGTACCCTTCTAAGCCGAACCAGATTTGGTGAAACTGGTACTCAACTGGGCCTCACCTGGACCAGGTGACTCTGGTCCCCCTCTGGGTCTCACCGTGCCCTAGTGACTGTGAACCACACTTTGGCCTCACTTGTACCTGCTGACCCTTGTTGCCACCTGCGCCTGACCTCGAACTGTTGACTCTGGTTCTTTCAAGGGCCTCCCCGGGACCTGATGATCCTGGTCCCCACCTGGGCCTCACCTGGACGTGGTCACTCTTGACACCACTGGGGATCACCTGGACCTGCTTACTGTGTTCCACACCTGGGCCTCAAGTAGACCTGTTGACCATGGTCCCTAAGCCGGCCTCACATGGACCTGTTGCCTCTGATCCCCACCGGGCCTCACGTACCTGGTAACTCTGGTCCTCACCTGGGCGTCATCTGGCCTAGTGACTCTGGTCCCCACCTGGACTTCACCTGGATCTCGTGACTGGTCCCCACCTGGACTTCACCTGGACTGATGACACTGGTCCCCACCTGGACCTCACCTGGACCTGGTGACTCTGGTCCTCAGTTTGGCCTCACCTGGACCTGTTGACTCTTGTTCCCACTTTGAGCTAACTCAGAACTGCTGAATCTTGTCCCACCTAGGCCGCACCAGACCTGGTGACTCTTGTCCCCAGCTATGCCTCAATTCGACCTGATGAATCTGGTCCTCACGTGGGCCTCACATGGACCTGGGACTCAGCTGGATAGAGTGGCTCTGGTTCCCACAAGGGGCTCACCTGATACTGCTGACTGTGGTCTTAATCTATGCCTCACCAGGACCTGGTGATTCTGTTCCCCATCTAGGCCTGCATGGCCCTAGTAACTCTGTTCCTCCCCAGGCACCATTGGGACCTGGATACTCTATTCCACAGGGCCTCACTCTGAACAGGGATCTCTGGTCCCATTCTGGGCCTCAAACTAAACTGGTTACTCTGGTTCCCCCTCCGGGCCTCACCCTTACCTGGTGACTCTGGTTACCCCTTTGACTTCTCTTGGGCCTGGTGAATCTGGACCTTAGCTGGTCCGCACCTGGTTGTGGTGACTGGTCGCCACCTGGGCCTACCTGGACTTGGTGAATCCTGTTGCCAATTGCGCCTCACCTGGACCTTGTGACTGTGTTCCCACCTGGAACTCACATGGATCTGGTGGCTCTGGTTCCCATATTGGGCTCTCCTGGACCTGGTTCCTGTGGTCTCCATCTGGCCTCACCTGGAACAAGATGACTCTGATCCATATTTGGGCCTATCCTGGATCTGTTGTCTCTGGTCCTTACCTGGCCTCATTGGGACCTGGATACTCACTTATATACCTGGGCCTCACTTGGACCTGGTGACTGTGGTCCCACCTGGGCCTCACCTGGACGAGGTGCCTGGTTCCCACAGAGACCTCACCTGGACCTGGTGACTCAGGTCCTCATATGGGCATCATGGACCTGTTTCTCAGTTCCACATCGGGGACTCATCTGGACCTAGTGATTCTCGTCCCCCTCTAGGCTTCACCCTGACGTGGTGACTCCGGTCTCCAGCTGGATATCACCAGAACCGGGTGACTCTGGTCCCCCTCTGGGACTCACACGGAGCTGGGGACGCTGCTTCTCAACTGGGCCTCAACAGGACCTGGTGAATCTACTCCTTACTTAGGCCTCGTCTGGACCTTGTGACTGTTTTTCCACCTGGCGTCAATGGGACATGGTTACTCTGATCCCCACCTGGGCCTCACCTGGCCATGATAACTTTGCTCCGCACTTTGGCCTCAACTGGTCCTGATGACTCTGGTCCCCCACCTAGTCCTCAATCTGGACCTGGTGACTGTGGTCCCCACCTGGGTCTCACCTGGACCTGGTGACACCTGTTCCCACATGAACCACACCTGACCTTTTGACCGGGTGTTATTGTAGACTCACATTTACCTGGTGACTCCGGTCCCCATTAGGGCCTCACCTGCAACTCGTAACTCTGGTCCCTACCTGGGCATTATCGGGACAAGGTTCCTCTGCATGGCCCGACTGTTGGCTCCCCTGGACCTGGTGAGTGGGGTTGCCGTCTGGGCCTCACCCATACCAGTGACACAGGTCCCCACGTGGGTCTCACTTGGACCTGTTGAATCTGGTCCTTACCTGGTCCTCAGCCGGAACTGGTAACTCTGGTCACCACCTGGGAATCACCTGGACCTGGTGAATCTTTTCCCCATCTGGGCCTCACCCAGTCCAGGTGAATTTGTTCCCCCTACCGGGGCCTGATTGCTGTGGCCTCCTTCTTGACCTCACCTGGTACTGGTGCGTCTGATGCTATGTGGGCCTCACCCAGATCTGGTGACTCTGGTCTTCACCTGTGGACCATTATGACCTGGATACTGTGTTCCAAAACTGAGCCTCACCTGGACATGATGACTCTGGATCCCCTCTGGCGCCTCACCTGACATGGTGACTCTGGTCCCCATCTGGATATCACCAAGACCAGGTGAATCTGGTTCCCCTCTAGGCCTCAACTAGACTGGGCATTCTGGTCCTCAACTGGGCCTCACCAGGACCTAGTGAATACGCTCCCCACCTGCGCCTCATCTGGACCTGGTGACTCTGGTTCTACCTGGGCATCATCGAGACATGGTTACTCTATTCCCCACTGGGGCTGACCTGATCCTTGTAACTCTGGTCCTGACTTTGGCCTCTTCTGTCCCAGGTGACTCTGGCTCCACCTGGGCCTCACCTGTAAATGGTGACTCTGATCCTAAGCATGGCCTCACTAAACCTGGTGACTGTGTTTCCCATGGAACCTCACCTGGACCTCATGTCTCTGGTCCCTCCTGACCCTCACCAGGACCTGGTGTCTCTGGTACCCACCGGGTAGCATCAGGAATTGGTTACACTGTTCACTAACAGTGACCACAGCCGGAACTATTAAATCTGGTCTTCACCTGGGCCACACCTGGACATGGTGTCACTGGTTCCCACCAGGGTCTCCCCTGGACATGGTGAGTCGGATCCCCACCTGGTCCTCACCTGTAACTGGTGATTCTCGTTCCCACATGGACATCATGTGGACCTGGTGGCTGCAGTGTTTCTAGCTTCTCATGTACCTCGTGACTCTGGTCCCCACCAGGGCCTCACCGGGACCTAGTGAGTGTGGTTTCCACCTGCACCTCACCTGGACCTGGTGATTCTGGTCTGCACCTGAGACTACCCTGGACCTATGGGACTCTGGTCCCAACCTGGGCTTCACCTGGATCTGGTGACTCTGGTCCCCACCTGGACTTCACTGGATCTGGTGACTCTGGTCCCCAACTGCACCTCTGCTGGACCTGGTGACTCTGGTCCCCCCTGGACCTCTCCTGACCTGGTGACTCTCTTTCCAACATGGACCTCACCTGGATCTGGAGACTCTGGTCCTCAGTTTGCACTCACCTGTTCCTGGTGTCTTTCTTCCCCACTTTGACCTAACTCAGAACGGCTGAATCTTGCCCCACCTAGGCCACACCCAGACCGGTGACTCTTGTCCCAGCTATGCCTCAATTCGACCTGATGAATCTGTTCCTCACGTGGGCCTCACATCACCTGGGACTCATCTGGATAGACGGCTCTGGTTCCCACAAGGGCTCACCTGATACTGGTGACTGTGGTCTTATTCTATGCCTCACCAGGACCTAGAGGTTCTGTTCTTGATCTGGGCCTGCATGGCCCTAGTGACTCTGGTCCTCACCCAGGTATCATTGGGACCTGGATACTCTATTCCACACCTGGGCTCACTTTGACCAGGGACCTCTGGTCCCATTCTGGGCCTCAAACTAAACTGGTTACTCTGGTTCCCCCTGGGCCTCACCCTTACCTGGTGACTCTGGTCACCCTTTGGGCTTCACTTGGGCCTGGTGAATCTGGTCCTTAGGGTCCGCACCTGGATCTGGTCGCCAGCTGGGCCTCACCTGGACTTGGTGAATCCTGTTCCACCTGTGCCTCACCTGATCTTGTGACTGTGTGTCCCACCTGGTCCACCTCACCTGGATCTCGTGGCTCTGGTTCCCTATGGGCTTCCTGGTCCTAGTTCCTGTGGTCTCCATCTGGCCTCAGCTGAAGCACAATGATCTGATCCATATTTGGCCTCTCCTGGACCTGTAGACTCTGGTCCTTACCTGGGCATCATTGGGACCTGGATACTCTCATGTATACCTGGGCCTCACCTGGACTGCTGACTATGGTCCCACCTGGGCCTCACCTGGACGAGGTGAGTGGTTCCCACAGGGACCTCACCTGGACCTGGTGACTCAGGTCCTCATATGGGCATCATGGACCTGGTTTCTCAGTTCCACATCGGGCCTCACCTGACCTAGTGATTCTCGTCCCCCTCTGGGCCTCACCCTGACGTGGTTACTCTGGTCCCCACCTGGATATCACCAGAACCGGTGACTGGTCCCCTCTGGGACTCACCGGAGCTGGACATGGTCCTCAACTGGGCCTCAACAGGACCTGGTGAATCTACTCCTCACTTAGGCCTCTCTGGACCTTGTGACTCTTTTCCCACCTGGCATCAATGGGACATGGTTACTCTGTTCCCACCTTGCCCACCTGTACATGGTAACTTTGCACCACACTTTGGCCTCAACTGGTCCTGATGACTCTGGTCCCCCACCTAGGCCTCAATCTGGACCTGTGACTGTGGTCCCCACTGGGTCTCACCTGGACCTGGTGTCTCGTTCCACATGAACCACACCTGGACCTGGTGACTGTGGTGTTCTTGTAGACTCACATTTACCTGGTGACTCTGGTCCCCACTAGGGCCTCACCTGGATCTGGAGACTCTGGCCTGCAGGTTGGCCTCACCTGGAACTGGTGAGTGGGTGGCCACCTGGGCCTCACATACCTGGTGACTCAGGTCCCCACGTGGGCCTCTTGGACCTGGTGAATCTGGTCCTTACTGGTCCTCTCCCGGAGCTGGGGACTCTGGTCACCACCTGGGACTCACCTGGACCTGGTGAATCTGGTCCCCATCTGGGTCCTCACCCAGTCCTGGTGATTTATTCCCCACCTGGACCTGATTGCTGTGGACTCTTTCTTGGCCTCACCTGGAACTGGTGACTCTGATTCTATCTGCGCATCACCCAGACCTGGTGACTCTGGTCCTCACCTGGGCATCGTTGGTACCTGGTGACTCTGTTCCACACCAGCCTCACCTGGACATGATGACTCTGGAAATCTCTGGGCCTCACCTGACCTGGTGACTCTGGTCCCCTCTGGATGTCACCTGGACCAGGTGATTCTGGTACCCTCTAGGCCTCAACCAATCTGGGGACTCTGGTCCTCAACTGGGCCTCACCTGGACCTAGTGAATATGCTCCATCTGGGCCTCATTTGCCTGGTGACTCTGGTCCCTACCTGGGCATCATCGGACATGTTTCCACTGCATGGCCTGAAGGTTGGCCTCACCTGGATCTGGTAACTCTGGTCCCAACCAGGGCATCATCATGACATGGTTCCTCTGCATGGCCTGCAGGGGCCTCACCTGGACCTGGGGAGTGGGTTGGCCCTGGGCCTCACCCATACCTGGTGACACAGGTCCCCTCGTGGGCCTCACGTGGACCTGATGAATCTTGTCCTACCTGGTCCTCACCCGGAACTGGTAAGTCTGGTCACCACCTGGATGTCACCTGGACCTGGTGAATCTGGTCCCCATCTGGGCCTTACCCAGTCCTGGTGAATTTGTTGCCCACCTGGACCTGATTGATGTGGACTCCTTCTTGGCCTCACCTGGAATTTGACTCTGATCCTAACTGGGCCTCACCAGATCTGGTGACTCTGGTCCTCACCTGAGGACCATTTACTGGATACTCGGTTCCACACCTGAGCCTCACCTGGACATGATGACTCTTAATCCCCTCTAGGCCTCACCCTGACATGGTGACTCTGGACCCATCTGGATGTCACCTAGACCAGGTGAATCTGGTACCCCTCTAGGCCTCACTAGACCTGGCGACTCTGGTCCTCAACTGGGCCTCAGCGGGACCTAGTAAACATGCTCCCCACCTGCGCCTCTTCTGGACCTGGTGACTCTGGTTCTACCTGGGCATCATCGGGACATGTTTACTCTATTCCCCACGGGACTGACCTGATCCTGGTAACTCTGGTCCTGACTTTGGCCTATTCTGTACCAGGTGACTCTGGCTCGACCTGGGTCTCACCTGTAACTGGTGACTCTGATCCTAAGCATGGCCTCACCTGACCTGGTGACTGTGGTTCCCATCGGGACTCACCTGGACCTCATGTCTCTGGTCCGACCTGGGCCTCACCAGGACCTGGTGTCTGTGGTACCAACCTGGGTAGCATCAGGATATGGTTACACTGTTCACTAACAGTGACCCAGCCGGACCTATTAACTCTGCTCTTCACCTGGGCCACACCTGGACATGGTGATTCTGGTCTGCACCTGAGACTTCCTGGATCTGGTGACTGTGGTCCCCACCTGGGCTTCACCTTGACTTGGTGACTCAGGTCCCAATCTGGGCCTCACCTGGCCCTGTTGACCATGGTCCTCAACTGGGCAAAATTGGGACCCGGTGACTGTGTTCCACAACTGGACCTCACCTGGACCAGGTGACTCTGGTCCCCCTCTGTGTCACCGTGCCCTAGACTGTGAACCCACTTTGGCCTGACTTGGACCTGCTGACCCTGGTTGCCACCTGTGCCTGGCCTCGAACTGTTGACTCTGGTTCTTGCAAGGTCCTCCCCTAGACCTGGTGATCCTGGTCCCAACCTGGGCCTCACCTGGACGTGGTGACCCTTGTCACCACCAGGGACTCACCTGGACCTGCTTACTGTGTTCCAAACCTGGGCCTCAAGTGATCATTTGACCATGGTCCCCAAGCCGGCCTCACATGGACCTGTTTCCTCTGATCATCACCGGTTCCTCACGTGTACCTGGTAACTCTGGTCCTCACCTGGGCCTCATCTGGACCTAGTGACTCTGGTCCCCACCTGGGCTTCACCTGTATCTGGT